>NC_056749.1:41958368-42173368 GCF_019279795.1 Protopterus annectens
CATGATCACTATGTCACATATCAGAGGGATGAAAGATCGGGCAAGGGCAAAAGGGTGTATACAGTCCTCATATCCACATTAAGCTTTGAAGGTTGTCAGTGTAACCAGATTGTATTGCACATGCATACACTGCTGATGATGAGCTCTGCAAGGCAAAGGTCAGGCATTAATTATTGACATCAGTCCTCATATCATCCCAGATATGTGTTAGACAAACACATAGGGGCTGTGAGCAGCAGAGCAAACATAACTTCCGCACATATACACATTCAGCGATGGTGAGTACACTCGTGCGGTATGGTGCACAGTGCATGCCAGTGTGCTGTACAGGTGCACAGCAATACTGTGTACAGGGGTGCAGTGTGTTCCAGGGGAAGGGCATCACCTACTAACACAACTCATGCATCACAAAGATGTATATT
Organism: Protopterus annectens; assembly: GCF_019279795.1. NCBI lineage: Eukaryota > Metazoa > Chordata > Ceratodontiformes > Protopteridae > Protopterus > Protopterus annectens. The sequence goes on from NC_056749.1 coordinate 41,958,791, forward strand.
GGTGACAAGGATTGAGTATGGCTGCAGTGCATGCTGTTGAGTCCCATATGTCATGCATGCTGACTGTTAGGTAATGAGAGGTCTGTGTAGAGTGCCATATGTCATTCATGCTGACTGTTGTGTAATGAGAGGTCTGAGTAATATCTTTGTGCCACCTCACCTGTAAGTGTGTGTGTGTGTGTGTGTGTGTGTGTGTGTGTGTGTGTGTGTGTGTGTGTGTGTGTATGTGTAGAAGTAAGCCATAATGTACAGGTCTTAATTTACATTTTTTGCCTGCCCCTCACAGGTGGTGAGGTGGGTCAGGGTCCTTCCTGCAGGCAAACTGATGTTAGTATCCATACAGACTCTGACAATGATGATAAGCATAGTGAAGCACAGGCAGGGCAGGGTTGACATCCCACTTTTATCCACCCCATCCCCGCACACAGTCACAATGCCCATACATACCCCATCACCAGTGGCCATAGATGAGGGACAGTTGGCGGATGGTGGCATGGGACAGGAAAGTGTGGTGACTATGGTAAGTGTGTCTGTACACAGCACCCATAGCCAGATGACCGGTGAGGTACCACACAGGCAGATGTACAGGGGTGCTCATAGGAGGCTGCTGGCCATCATGCCCCTGGCAAAAGTGCCAGAGCAGGTGTCACCAGATGCATGTTTTGGGTCATCATGGAGGCACAGGCACATATGGAACATTATACCAGACATAGTCTGAGGCTGCAAAAGGCTACCCTTCATGTTGTACATGACTACACCCGTGATCTTGCCCACTGTTATTTTGCAGAGGTCATGGATAGACAGTTGGGTGAGATAGTGGGAATCCTCGACCGTGTGGTGTCTGTGGTAGACCATGTGGTGGGAGTAGGGCATCGGCCACATGGATGTAGGTCAGCAACACCAACAGGTGGAGGCCTACATGGACGTGCAATAACTCACGGCCGCTTCCGTAGTGACAGTACCAGAACCAGCACTGCAGGGGAGTGCTATCCATGCCACAACACAGCAGGCCACATGCACGTGGTCCTGGCAAGTCCCAACAGGGATGCAGATCCAGCAGACAATTGTCATCATCAGGGGAGAGTACCATATCTGGGCTTCTGCCTGGTAGTGCCCGTGCAAACCCTGGCAGGCACAGTTCCTGTGTCTGTGGCCGGACACTGCCATGTATGGTCTGCAGCTGTCCAACATACTCCTGTATAGGGTAGTCACATGGCAGAAATGTGTGCATGGTATATAAGTGTCAGCACTAAATAATGATAAACCATATCTATCAACCTTTTACTGTATGACATCTGGACAAAGCCTGGTAAATAAGGGTCAGCACTAACTAATGATAGACCATACCTATCAACCTTTTATTGCATGACATCTGGACAAAGCCTGGTATATAAGTGTCAGCACTAAATAATGATAGACCAGACCTATCAACCTCTTACTGCATGACATCTGGACAAAGCCTGTTATATAAGTGTCAGCACTAAATAATGATAGACTATACCTATCAACCTCTTACTGCATGACATCCAGACAAAGCCTGGTATATAAGTGTCAGCACTAAATAATGATAGACATTAGCTATCCTCCTCCTACTACATGACATCTGGACAAAGCCAGGTATATAAGTGTCAACATTTAATAATGATAGACCATACCTATCAATCTCTTACTGCATGACATCTGGACAAAGCCTGGTATATAAGTGTCAGCACTTAATAATGATAGACCATACCTATCGACCTCTTACTGCAGGACATCTCGACAAAGCCTGGTATATAAGAGTCAGCACTAAACAATGACAGACCATACATATCAAACTCTTTCTGCAGGACATCTGGACAAAGCCTGGTATATAGGTGTCAGCAATAAATAATGATAAACCATACCTATCAACTCTTAATACATGACATCTGGACAAAGCCTGGTATATAAGTGGCAGCACTAAATATTGATAGACCATACCTATCAACCACTTACTGCATGACATCTGGACAAATCCTGGTATATAAGGGTCAGCACTAACTAATGATAGACCATACCTATCAACCTTTTATTGCATGACATCTGGACAAAGTCTGGTATATAAGAGTCAGCACTAAATAATGATAGACCATACCTATAAACCTTTTATTGCATGAAATCTGGACAAAGCCTGGTATATAAGTGTCAACACTAAAGAATGATAGACTATACCTATCAACCTCTTACTGAATGACATCTGGACAAAGCCTGGTATATAAGTGTCAACACTAAGGAATGATAGACCATACCTATCAACCTCTTACTGCATGTCATCTGGACAAAGCCAGGTATATAACGGTCAGCACTAAGTAATGATAGACCATACCTATCAACCTCTTACTGCATGACATCTGGACAAAGCCTGGTCTATAAGTGTCAGCACTAAATAATGGGAGACCATAGCTATCATCCTCTTACTGCATGACATTTGGACAAAGCCTGGTAAATAAGTGTCAGCACTAAATAATGATAGACCATACCTATCACCCTCTTACTGCATGGCATCTGGACAAAGCCTGGTATATAAGTGTCAGCACTAAATAATGTAAGACGATTACCTACCACCCTCTTACTGCATGACATCTGGACAAAGCCTAGTATATAAGTGTCAACACTAAAGAATGATAGACCATACCTATCAACCTCTTACTGCATGTCATCTGGACAAAGCCTGGTATATAACGGTCAGCACTAAGTAATGATAGACCATACCTATCAACCTCTTACTGCATGACATCTGGACAAAGCCTGGTCTATAAGTGTCAGCATTAAATAATGGGAGACCATAGCTATCATCCTCTTACTGCATGACATTTGGACAAAGCCTGGTATATAAGTGTCAGCTCGACATAATGATAGACCATACCTATCAACCTCTTACTGCATTAAATCTGGACAAAGCCTGGTATATAACGGTCAGCACTAAATAATGATAGACCATACCTATCAACCTCTTACTGCATGACATCTGGACAAAGCCTGGTATATAAGTGTCAGCTCTAAATAATGATAGACCATATCTATCAACCTCTTACTGCATGACATCTGGACAAAGCCTGGTATATAAGTGTCAGCACTAAATAATGTAAGACGATTACATATCACCCTCTTACTGCATGAGATCTGGACAAAGCCTGGTATATAAGTGTCAGCACTAAATGATAGACCATACCTATCAACCTCTCATTGCATGACATCTGGACAAAGTCTGGTATATAAGTGTCATCATTAAATAATGATAGACCTTACCTATCAACCTCTTACTGCAGGACATCTGGACAAAGCCTGGTATATAAGTGTCAGCATTAAATAATGGTAGACCTTACCTATCAACCTCTTCCTACATGACATCTGGACAAAGCCTGGTATATAAGTGTCAGAACTAAATAATGATAGAACATACCTATCAACCACTTAATGCAAGACATCTGGACAAAGCCTGGTATATAAGGGTCAGCACTAAATAATGATAGACCATACCTATCAACCTCTTACTTCATGACATCTGGACAAAGCCTGGTACAAAGTGTCAGCATTTAATAATGATAGACCATACCTGTCAACCTCTTACTTCATGACACCTGGACAAAGCCAGGTATATAAGTGTCAGCACTAAATAATGACAGACCATACCTATCAACCTCTTACTGCATGACACCTAGACAAAGCCTGATATATAAGTGTCAGCATTAAATAATGATAGATCATACCTAACAACCTCTTACTGCAGGACATCTGGACAAAGCCTGGTATATAAGTGTCAGCACTAAATAATGATAGATCAGACCTATCAACCTCTTCCTACATGACATCTGGACAAAGCCTAGTATATAAGTGTCAGCACTAAATAATGATAGACCAGACCTTTCAACCTCTTCCTAGATGACATCTGGACAAAGCCTGGTATATAAGTTTCAGCACTAAATAATGATAGACCAGACCTATCAACCTCTTACTGCATGACATCTGGACAAAGCCTGGTATATAATTGTCAGCACTAAATAATGATAGACCATAACTATCAACCTCTTACTGCAGGACATCTGGACAAACCCTGGTATATAAGTGTCAGCACTACATAATGATAGACCGTACCTATCAACCTCTTACTGCATGACATCTGGACAAAGCCTGGTATATAATTGTCAGCACTAAATAATGATAGACCATACCTATCAACCTCTTACTGCATGATATCTCGACAAAGCCTGGTATATAAGTGTCAGCACAAAATAATGATAGCCCACACCTCAGAGGTCCAGGGAAGTAAATTGTGTGGGAAGAAATAGCCAGGGAATTGTTATGGCTAGGCTTGTATAGGCCCTAGGGCTGATAGCCTAGTACCAACCTATGAACCTATGAACCAATCAAAATATCAACCTATCAATCTCTTACTGTATGACATCTGGACAAAGCTTGGTCTATAAGTGTCAACACTAAATAATGATAGGCCATACCTCTCAACCTTTTACTACATTACATCTGGACAAAGCCTGGTATATAAGTGTCAGCACTAAATAGTCATAGACCATACCTAACAACCTCTTACTGCATGACATCTGGACAGAGCCAGGTATATAAGTGTCAGCACTAAATAATGATAGACCGTACTTATCAACCTCTTACTGCAGGACATCTGGACAAAGGCTGGTATATAAGTGTCATCAATAAATAATGATAGACCAAACCTATCAACCTCTTACTGCATGACATCTGGACAAAGCCTTTATGTAAGTGTCAGCACTTAATAATGATAGACCATACCTAACAACCTCTTACTGCAGGACATCTGGTCAAAGCCTGGTATATAAGTGTCAGCACTAAATAATGATAGCCCATACCTATCAACCTGTTACTGCATGACATCTGGACAAACCCTGGTATATAAGTGTCAGCACTAAATAATGTAAGACGATTAACTATTACCCTCTTACTGCATGACATCTGGACAAAGCCGGGTATATAAGTGTCAGCACTAAATAATGATATACCATATCTATCATCCTCTTACTGCATGACATCTGGACAAAGCCTGGTATAGAAGTGTCAGCACAAAATAATGACAGCCCACACCTCAGGGGTCCAGGGAAGTAAATTGTGTGGGAAGAAATAGCCAGGGAATTGTTATGGCTAGGCATGTATAGGCCCTAGGGCTGATAGCCCAGTACCAACCTATGAACCTATGAACCTATCAACCTATCAACCTCTTACTGCAAGACATCTGGACAAAGCCTGTTATATAAGTGTCAGCACTAAATAATGATAAACCACACTTATCAACCTCTTACTTCCTGACATCTGGACAAAGCTTGGTCTATAAGTGTCAGCACTAAATAATGATAGACCATACCTATCACCCTCTTACTGCAGGACATCTGGACAAAGACTGGCATATAAGTGTCAGCATTAAATAATGGTAGACCATACCTATCAACCTCTTACTACATGACATCTGGACAAAGCCTGGTATATAAGTGTCAGCACTAAATAATGGTAGACCATACCTATCAACCTCTCACTGCTTGACATCTAGAAAAAGCCTGGTATATAAGTGTCAGCACTAAATAATGATAGACCATACCTAACAACCTCTTACTGCAGGACATCTCGACAAACACTGGCATATAAGTGTCAGCACTAAATAATGGTAGACCATACCTATCAACCTCTTACTCCATGACATCTGGACAAAGCCTGGTATATAAGTGTCAGCATTAAATAATGATAGACCATACATATCAACCTCTTACTGCATGACATCTGGACAAAGCCTGGTATATAAGTGTCAGCACTAAATAATGATAGCCCATACCTATCAAACTCTTACTGCATGACATCTGGACAAAGCCTGGATATAAGTGTCAGCACTAAATAATGATAGACCATACCTATCAACCTCTTACTGCATGACATCTGGACAAAGCCTGGTATATAAGTGTCAGCACTAAATAATAACAGACCATACCTATCAATCTCTTACTGCATGACATCTGGCCAAAGCCTGGTATATAAGTGTCAGCACTAAATAATGATAGACCATACCTATCAACCTCTTACTGCATGACATCTGGACAAAGCCTGGTATATAAGTGTCAGCACTACATAATGATAGACCATACCTATCAACCTCTGAATGCATGACATCTGGACAAAGCCTGGTATATAAGTGTCAGCACTACATAATGATAGACCATACCTATCAACCTCTTACTGCATGACATCTGGACAAAGCCTGGTATATAAATGTCAGCACTAAATAATGATAGATTATACCTATCAACCTCTTACTGCATGACATTTGGACAAAGCCTGGTATATAAGTATCAGCACTAAATAATGATAGACCGTACATATCAACCTCTTACTGCAGGACATCTGGACAAAGCCTGGTATATAAGTGTCAGCACTAAATAATGATAGACCATACCTATCAACCTCTTACTGCAGGACATCTGGACAAAGCCTGGTATATAAGTGTCAGCACTAAATAATGATAGACCATACCTATCAACCTCTTACTGCATGACATCTGGACAAAGCCTGGTATATAAGTGTCAGCACTAAATAATGATAGACCATACCTATCAACCTCTTACTGCATGACATCTGGACAAAGCCTGGTATATAAGTGTCAGCACTAAATAATGGTAGACCATACCTATCAACCTCTTACTGCATGACATCTGGACAAAGCCTGTTATATAAGTGTCAGCATTAAATAATGATAGACCATACCTATCAACCTCTTACTGCATGACATCTGGACAAAGCCTGGTGTATAACGGTCAGCACTAAATAATGATAGACCATACCTATCAACCTCTTACTGCATGACATCTGGACAAAGCCTGGTATATAACGGTCAGCACTAAATAATGATAGACCATACCTATCAACCTCTTACTGCATGACATCTGGACAAAGCCTGGTATATAAGTGTCAGCACTAAATAATAATAGACCAAACCTATCAACCTCTTACTGCATGACATCTGGCCAAAGCCTGGTATATAAGTGTCAGCACTAAATAATGATAGACCATACCTATCAACCTCTTACTGCATGACATCTGGACAAAGCCTGGTATATAAGTGTCAGCACTACATAATGATAGACCATACCTATCAACCTCTGAATGCTTGACATCTGGACAAAGCCTGGTATATAAGTGTCAGCACTACATAATGATAGACCATACCAATCAACCTCTTACTGCATGACATCTGGACAAAGCCGGGTATATAATTGTCAGCACTAAATAATAATAGACCATACCTATCAACCTCTTACTTCATGACATCTGGACAAAGCCTGGTATATAAGTGTCAGCATTAAATAATAAAAGACCATACTTATCAACCTCTTACTACATGACATCTCGACAGAGCCTGGTATATAACGGTCAGCGCTAAATAATGATAGACCATACCTATCAACCTCTTACTGCATGACATCTGGACAAAGCCTGGTATATAAGTGTCAGCACTAAATAATGATAGACATTACCTATCCTTCTCTTACTACATGACATCTGGACAAAGCCTGGTATATAAGTGTCAGCACTTAAAAATGATAGACCATACCTATCAATCTCTTACTGCATGACATCTGGACAAAGCCTGGAATATAAGTGTCAGCACTAAATGATAGACCATATCTATCAACCTCTTACTGCATGACATCTGGACAAAGCCTGGTATATAAGTGTCAGCACTTAATAATGATAGACCATACCTATCAATCTCTTACTGCATGACATCTGGACAAAGCCTGGTATATAAGTGTCAGCACTTAATAATGATAGACCATACCTATCAACCTCTTACTGCATGATATCTGGACAAAGCTTGGTATATAAGTGTCAGAACTATATAATGATAGACCATTGCTATCAACCTCTTACTGCAAGACATCTGGACAAAGTCTGGTATATAAGTGTCAGCACTAAATAATGATACCCCATACCTATCAACCTCTTACTGCAGGACATCCGGACAAAGCCTGGTACATAAGTGTCAGCACTAAATAATGATAGACTATACGTATCAAACTCTTTCTGCAGGACATCTGGACAAAGCCTGGTATATAAGTGTCAGCACTAAATATTGACAGACCATACCTATCAACCTCTTACTGCATGACATCTGGACAAAGCCTGGTATATAAGTGTCAGAACTAAATAATGATAGACCATACCTATCAACCTCTTACTGCAGGACATCTGGACAAAGCCTGGTATAGAAGTGTCAGCACCATATAATGATAGACCATACCTATCGACCTCTTACAACATGACATCTGGACAAAGCCTGGTATATAAGTGTCAGCATTAAATAATGATAGACCATACCTACCAACCTCTTACTGCATAACATCTGGACAAAGCCCAGTATATACGTGATAATGATAGACCATACCTATCAACCACTTACTGCATGACATCTGGACAAAGGCTGGTATATAAGTGCCAGCACTAAATACTTATAGACCATACTTATCAACCTCTTACTACATGACATCTCGACAGAGCCTGGTATATAAGTGTCAGCACTATATAATGATAGACCATTGCTACCAACCTCTTACTGCATGACATCTGGACAAAGCCTGGTATATAAGTGACAGCACTAAATAATGATAAAACATTAACTGTCAGTCTCTTACTGCATGACATCAGGACAAAGTCTGGTATATAAGTGTCAGCATTTAATATTGATAGACCATACCTATCAACCTCTTACTGCATGACATCTGGACAAAGCCTGGTATATAAGTGTCAGCATTAAATAATGATAGACCATACCTATCAACCTCTTACTGCAGGACATCTGGACAAAACCTGGTATATAAGTGTCAGCACTAAATAATGAGAGACCAGACCTATCAACCTCTTACTGCATGACATCTGGAAAAAGGCTGCAATATAAGTGCCAGCACTAAATACTTATAGACCATACTTATCAACCTCTTACTACATGACATCTCGGCAGAGCCTGGTATAGAAGTGTCAGCACTATATAATGATAGACCATTGCTATCAACCTCTTACTGCATGACATCTGGACAAAGCCTGGTATATAAGTGTCAGCACTAAATAATGATAAACCATTAACTGTCAATCTCTTACTGCATGACATCTGGACAAACCTGGTATATAAGTGTCAGCATTTAATATTGATAGACCATACCTATCAACCTCTTACTGCATGACATCTGGACAAAGCCTGGTATATAAGTGTCAGCACTAAATAATAATAGACCATACCTATAAACCTCTTACTACAGGACATCTGGACAAAGCCTGGTATATAAGTGTCAGCACTAAATTATGATAGACCATACCTATAAACCTCTTACTACATGACATCTCGGCAGAGCCTGGTATAGAAGTGTCAGCACTATATAATGATAGACCATTGCTATCAACCTCTTACTGCATGACATCTGGACAAAGCCTGGCATATAAGTGTCAGCCTTAAATATTGATAGACCATTAACTATCAAACTCTTACTGCAGGACATCTGGACAACGCCTGGTATATAGGTGTCAGCACTAAATAAAGATAGACCATACCTATCAACCTCTTACTGCAGGACATCTGGACAAAGTCTGGTATGTAAGTGTCAGCACTAAAAAGTGATAGACCATACCTATCAACCTCTTACTGCATGACATCTGGACAAAGCCTGGTGTATAAGGGTCAGCACTAAATAATGAGAGACCATACCTATCAATTTATTACTGCATGCCATCTGGACAAAGCCTGGTATATAAGTGTCAGCACTAAATAATGATAGCCCATACCTATTAACCTTTTACTGCATGACACCTGGACAAAGCCTGGTATAGAAGTGTCAGCACTAAATAATGAAAGACCACTACTTAACATCCTCTTACTGCATGACATTTGGACAAAGCCTGGTATATAAGTGTCAGGATTTAGTAATGATAGAAAACATCTATTAACCTCTTACTGCATGACATCTGGACAAAGCCTGGTATATAAGTGTGAACACTAAATAATGATAGACATTACCTATCAACCTCTTACTGCATGACATTTGGACAAAACCTGGTATATAAGTGTCAGCACTAAATAATGATAGACCATTACCTGTCAACATCTTACTGCATGATATCCGGACAAAGCCTTTCATATAAGTTTCAGCAATTAATAGTGATAGACCACTACTTAACAACCTCTCACTGCATGACATCTGGACAAATTCTGGTATATAAGTATCAGCAATAAATAATGATATACCATTACCTAACAACCTCTTACTGCATGACATCTGGACAAAGCCTGGTATATAAGTGTCAGCACTAAATACTGATAGACCATACTTATTAACATCTTACTGCATGATATCTGGACAAAGCCTGGTATATAAGCGTCAGCAAAAAATAATGATAGACCATACCTATAAACCTCTTACTACATGACATCTGGACAAAGCCTGGTATATAAGTGTCAGCCTTAAATATTGATAGACCATTAACTATCAACCTCTTACTGCAGGACATCTGGACAATGCCTGGTATATAGGTGTCGGCACTAACTAAAGATAGACCATACCTATGAACCTCTTCCTGCATGACATCTGGACAAAGCCTGGTATATAAGTGTCAGCAATAAATAATGATATACCATACCTATCAACCTCTTACTGCATGACATCTTGACAAAGCCTGGTATATAACGGTCAGCACTAAATAATGATAGACCATACCAATCAACCTCTTACTGCATGACATCTGGACAAAGCCTGATATATATAAGTGTCAGCACTAAATTTTGATAGACCATACCTATTAACCTCTTACTACATTACATCTGGACAAAGCCTGGTATATAAGCGTCAGCACTAAATAATGATAGACGATACCTATCAACCTCTTACTGCATGACATCTGGACAAAGCCTGGTATATAAGTGTCAGCACTAAATAATGATAGACCATACCTATCAACCTCTTACTACATTACATCTGGACAAAGCCTGGTATATAAGCGTCAGCACTAAATAATGATGGACGATACCTATCAACCTCTTACTGCATGACATCTGGACAAAGCCTGGTGTATAAGTGTCAGCACTAAGTAGTTTAGACAATACCTATCAACCTCTTACTGCATGACATCTGGAGAAAGCCTGGTATATAAGAGTTAGCACTAAATAATGATAGGCCATACCTATCAACATCTTACTGCATGACATCTGGACAAAGCCTGGTATATAAGTGTCAGCACTAAATAATGATAGAACATTAACTATCAACCTCTTACTGCATGACATCTGGACAAAGCCTGGTGTATAAGTGTTAGCACTAAGTAATGATAGACCATACCTATCAACCTCTTACTGCATGACATCTGGACAAACCCTGGCACATAAGTGTCAGCACTAAATAATGAGAGACCATACTTATCAACCTCTTAATGCAGGACATCTGGACAAAGCCTGGTATATAAGTGTCAGCACTAAATAATAATAGACCATACCTATCAACCTCTTACTGCATGTCATCTGGACAAAGCCTGGTATATAAGTGTCTGCACCAAATAATGATAGACCATATCTATCAACCTCTTACTGCATGACACCTGGACAAAGCCTGGTATAGAAGTGTCAGCACTATATAATGAGAAACCATACCTATAAACCTCTTATTGCATGACATCTGGACAAATCCTGGTATATAAGTGTCAGCAATAAAGAATGATAGACCATACCTATCAACCTCTTACTGCATGACATCTGGACAAAGCCTGGTATATAAGTGTCAGCACTAAATAATGATAGACCATACCTATCAATCACTTACTGCATGACATCTTGACAAAGCCTGATATATAAGTGTCAGCACTAAATAATGGTAGACCATACCTATAAACCTCTTACTGCATGACATCTGGACAAAGCCTGGTATATATGTGTCAGCACTAAATAATGATAGACCATACCTATCAACCTCTTACTGCATGACATCTGGACAAAGCCTCGTATATAAGTGTCAGCACTAAATAATGATAGACCATACCTAGCAACCTCTTACTGCATGACATCTGGACAAAGCCTGGTATATAAGTGTCAGCCCTAAATAATGATAGACTGCTAGACCATACCTATCAACCTCTTACTGCATGACATCTGGTCAAAGCCTGGTATATAAGTGTCAGCACTAAATAATGATAGACCATACCTATCAACCTTTTACTGAAGGACATCTGGACAAAGCCCGGTATATAGATGGAGTACAGATGCTGGAACACATGGCCATATTTGAAATATTGCTATTATACACTGTGAAAGTTGCTGGTGTTACAGGATTGGTTGCAACATACCCTTAATGAGGAATATGGATTCAGAAACACAAACAGATGTTGCCATGTCCTGATAGCAATCAGCGGAGAGAATGCCACTGATATGTCAGGGACAATGCCTGTGTGGGGACCAGACAAAACATAACAGCCAATCCTCTGGCCATCATGTGGATAGCCCCACAGTTGAGAGCTGTGCAGACAGACTGTATTCCATGCAAAACTAGCGTTTTCATGCAAACTCTGTAAAACTAGCAGTATTCAATGCATATAACAGCAATACTCACACACTGACCCTAGGTCTGGAACTTTATCCAAACATGTAGTTGGCCTGTGTCCACATGTCTTGTTGTAAGAGATATTTCTGCCTTCTTTCTGTAACACTGCTGCCCCCACGCATGAAGGATGTCTTCCATACAGGCAAGGTAAAAGGACAACACCCACATGATGTAGTTATTTATAGTAGTGGGTTCCTATGGCATTGGCTATTGGAAGAACTACACAGCTACCTGCATGCAGTTAGCAAGTGGGGAACAGCAATTGGTTCAGAGGCCATCACCTGAACATAAGCATCACCTACAAAATCCCCGCTGCATCCTATTCAAACCAGCTCGATCCCAGTAGTGGAGAAAGAGAGACAGAGACAGACACCAAAAAAAATTAGATACCACATAAACAAAATGTAAAAAAAATAAGAAACAACAAGATGACTTGTACACAGAAGGAACCTGAAGATAAACCAGGTATGTGAAACATGTAAGCATGCGACTGAATGTAGCACTTGGTCTGTAATAATGGGATAGATGATTATGAAAGATGTATATGTGCCCTCAGTACTTGCTGTAATGATGTCCTGCTGAACAAATGCTATGGACATAGCATCTGACTCTGTCTGCAGTGGGCCATACCTGTCAACCTATCATAGTGTTTGTTCTGTTCCTCCAAATAACTATATTAGTCTGACAAATAGCTGGAGATGAAAGTAATGAAGTCTCAACAGTCACATGAGTTTCAGACCCCACCATCTTCAGAACAGTCATGGTAATGTGAAATGCATCATGCTACAAACTTCATAGATTTATAATAGGCATATCTACTATCTGTCCCTATATATCCCCCCTAATGTTAGGCTTTGTCCACATGTGATGCTCTAAGAGGTGGATAGGTTGTGTCACAGCTGAGGAGTTTGACACACCCTGGGAAATGACCGCTCACATATGGCAACCACTAGAGTGTCTGTCAAGCAGTCGTTTCTGTGGCACTGCTAGGCCAGTTAATGGGATGTTGCCCATACCTGTGAATATGAGTATTATACATGTTTATATTGTAAATCTAGGATACCTATATAGGGCATGAGCATAGTAAAGTACTATTGCAGATGTGTGTGTGTTAAACTGCATGTGATATATTGAATTAATAACATTCAACTGTACAGTGTTCTGCTGGACAATGTTCACAGGTGGGACATATATCTGTAGTCAGTTACACATATACTTGAGTTATGGCGGCTATATTAATACTTTATCAAAATTGACTTCCCTGTTTTGTCACCCAGTGATGTGGACCAATGACCAGAAGTCCTGGTATAACAGGTTGAGATGTATGATTGAGCTGCAAGACTGTAAATACAGTGTGCCATACTGACATAGAACAAAACTGTATACCAGGTATCCCCTGAGCATGTGTATGTATGGTATGTTCAGCTGAAAGGCACAGAAGTAATAACATGGGTCACAAGCAGTCTGGACAATAACATGTGCATGTCGCACATGTGTAATATCACTGTCACTGCATACAACAAAATAAAATGTGTACTGCTACTGCTTGTTGCATTGCCATGACATTGATATGGGTACTACAGTAGGCATGTGTATCACGTAGTAATCAGAGAAGTGTACAACTGTGTTATGACCCACTGTCCATGCCTACCACTAACAGCTATATCAACACCCATATACACTGGATATCAAAGTGTGCACACCCCTGTTGGAATGCCAGGTCTGTGTTCTGTATGCCAATGAGACCACAGAAAGTCATGTCAAAATGTTTCTAACCTCAAATGTGGTGGGCGTTGGACAGCGCAGTGGTGCAGCAGTAGCATTGTCACCTAACAGCAAGAATTTCTCCAGTTCTATTCTCGGCTGTGGTGCCTTCTGTGTGGAGTCTGCATGTCCTCCCTGCATTTGTGTGGATTTCCTCTGGGTGCTCCGGTTTCCACCCACGTTACCAAGACATGCATCTGGAGCCTTTCTTCCTGGGCCTCCGCTGAAAACTGTCTTTGTTCCAAGTCAGACTTTCCCGGTTAACAAATGTTAATTAAATAAATAAATGTGACCCATAACCTGTACAATTCTATTGAAAAAGAAACAAAGCTGTTTCATGGAAGGCGAGCAACCATTGCCAAGTGAATGGGAGGGTGGCATAATGGTTAAGGTGTTTGCCTTACAAACACAAGGTACAAGGTTTGAATCTCACAGGAGATAATTGGCTAGGCTTAAAATGGCTCACAAGGGCAGTTAGCCTAGTACTAATCTATGAACCTCTATGAACCTATATGACGTTAAGAGTACAAACCAAGACAAATGGATGCTGTAATCATCTCAGCAGGTGTTTACACAACATATCGCTGTAGCAGTAGCATCTATTCTCCTGCTTTATCCACACTATCCTCAGATTTTTATCTTTTACACACTCCTATTGCCTCATTACTTCCTTTGACCTGTCTTTGTCCCCTTCTACTAGCTTCATCCTCTCTTTTTTTTTCTCTCTCTCTACAGAGCACACTCAAGCAAATCTGCAGTCTGTGGCTACCACTCCATCTATACAGTGTAAGAAGGAATCAGTATTGCAAACTAAACAAGGATATACATTTTGAGCTTCAAGAGCAGGGTCAATCCACCCAGGCATTCTACTTGTATGTTTTATGAGAGTGAAGCTATTACATTAGCAGTATTTCTTAGTAGTTCTCAGCTTGCTAATAAAACTGACTGTTGTAGCCTTGTGTCCCCCCCGATAGTACAGTAATCCCAACTGTCCAATAGACAGTATAGATTTTAATTCACATCCCTGTGACTAAATTAAATTAACCATCAAGCAGCCCTCTCAGTTCTTTCTGTCTTAGTTTGTATCACTTGGAGGATCACCTGCTTATTTGCATCTCTATCATTGCTAATGTATCTCCCTACTCTAATCTGTGCACAAACTGGTTACTAATCAGCAAGTCAATGTAAAGACACACTCCCAACCTTAATAAAGTTTGCTGTCTCTTCTCTCCTTCACTTTACAGGTAGTTTGAATTATTACTTACCCTCTCTGAGGCCTTCACTGATTTCCACTGATTGCCTCTCTGGTTTCTTTGTATTCCACCTGGTTTACACCCCTTGTGCTATCTCCCTCCCCCAATACAAAGTCTATATTAGAATCCTGCTGAGCATGGAGCCATCTTTAAATCTCTAGTCTCCCACCAGGACACAAGTGCTCTTCAACAATTACATTCTGCTAGCCGGTAAGCCATTAGACCTCAGGAATTTCTTTTAAAAGTGTTCAGATTTGTAAAGTAATACTTACTTTTTGCTGTATTTGGATTTATACAACTAGTATTCATTTTTCTGATTCCTGACTACTGATCTGCCGTTGTTACCTGCTGTTATTATACCTGGCTGATTGTTTCCTCTCAGCAATTTCCTACTCCTTTGGCTCTGCCCGCTCCATTCGCCCTTCGGGCTCACTCCACTCCCCTCCCTGCCCCCAAATCTCACCCGCCCCTGGGACCTCTACATTTATCCCCGCATAACCACACCCACCACATTCCCTAGCCAATCAGAACATATTCTTCTCTCCACCCACTCCATAGCAGTCCACTCCCACACCCACCCTTTCCCTCTCTGAACACATACCTACTGTATACAATTCCCACTCATCTCAACATGTCCTACACTCACCTTCCTCTCCTACTACTAACTCTTCTAACTATTCTTACCTCTACCTACCTCATAACCTACTATGAGCAACCTTTAAATCCTACCTTTTGTACTCCACACAAACATACCCTAGCTACCCCCCCAACTACACTCACAACCCATCACAGTCCCATATACAGCAACTCATATCTTGAACCTAAATATCATCGTCTCTCACACATCAAATACCTTATTCTTCGACTCACAAAACACTTGCACAGCATCAAAACCTCACAACTAACTAACCTTATTCATGGTTTATCATTAATTGATGGGGACATCCACCCCAACCCAGGCCCAAACACAGAAATACCATCCCCTAATTCCCAAACTATGAAACCTATGTCTACACCACAAACTAAACCTCCCAAATCTCTCACAATAGCTCATCTTAACATCCGTAGCATATGTAACAAACTTCCTGCTCTTCATGCCCTACTAGAAGTCCAACAGTTTGACATTCTCTGTCTTACGGAAACCTGGCTTAAACCCTGGCTATAACATCCTAAGACAAGACCGTCTTAACAAAAAAGGTGGAGGAGTAGCTATACTCTTCAAAACTGGACTGGAAATAAGTAAATCAGCCCTTACCCCACCACATGACTCTAATGTTGAACTGATTATTTCCAAACTCTCCCTAAACTCACACAAAACTATTAATATTATCTGCACTTATCTTCCCCCAGACAACAATTCCCCCATATTAGAAGACCTACTAAACTGGTTTTCAATTAATCTCCTTCAAGAAACAATACTACTAGGCGACTTTAATATTGATTGGAACATGTGCAAACAAACTAATCCATCTACCATTATTAACCTGCACGGATTCCATCAAACCATTAACTCCACAACTAGAACAAATAAAAACAATAACAAAGAAACCATTCTCGACTGGATCTTGACTAATAGTCCCCAACAAATGTATTCAACAGGTACCCTCCCAGACGACCTTAGCGACCACTCTCTCACATACATCATTAGGCACAAAACTCATCTAACAACACCTCCCCTAATTCGCTCATCTTGCAGCAAAAAACATTTTAACCTTCAGCAGTTTCAAAACGAACTCAGCTTGATTAACTGGTCACCTCTAAAAACTCTCCCAATAGATGAAGCTGTTAACCACTTTAATAATACCTTTCTTACTATTCTCGATCATCATGCCCCCATCCGTTTTATACGAATGAAATCAAAGACAGCTCAATGGCTAACAACCAACACCAAACAACTTATCCTTAGTAAGAATAAAGCTTGGACTAAATGGAGAACCACGAAAGACTCTTTTGATCACCTTAGCTTCAAACAAAAAAGGAACAAGACTAAGCTTGCTATCAAACAAGATAAAAGGAACTATTACACCAAACTACAGCAATCCTCCCACCGCCAACCACAAAACTTTTGGAAATCAATTAACTCACTACTATCCCCCGGCAAGGTTGAAACCCCCAACCCACTAGGCTCCTGCCCTGACTCTCCCCTACAAACAGCTAATGCATTCAATAACTTCTTTACTTCAACCATACTTAAACTGGCCAACCAACAAAGCCATGACCCCTCTTTACTAGGTAATACTAACTGCACTCCACCTCTATTTCAACTTAAACCCATACCTACTTCCTATATTCTTAATTTACATCAGAAACTCAAACCCTCAACCCCCTCAGCTGACAAATTGCCAGCGGAATATCTCCAGCTAGGTGCTAAAGCTATTGCCTACCATATCTCTATTCTAATCAACAGAACCATATAAGAAAGTACTATACCCTCACTCTGGAAAATCTCCCACATCATCCCTCTCTTCAAAGGGGACGATTCATTTGAGTACTTGAACTACCGCCCTATAGCACTGCTATCTCCTATTGCTAAAATAATGGAGAAATGCATCCACAAACAGCTTTTAAATCACCTCCTATCTAATAACCTTCTAGCTACTTGCCAACATGGCTTTCGTCCCTACCATAGCACCACAACAGCCTTATTATCCTTCATAGACTCCATTAATATAAACCGGAATAACAATCTTCTTTCATCTGCATTCTTTGTAGACCTGTCAAAAGCCTTTGACATGGTGAATCACCAACTCCTCCTACATTGTTTAAAATCTCTCTCTCTCAATAATCTTGCTTTAAGCTGGTTTACTTCCTATCTTCAGAATCGGAAACAAGCTGTTTTATGGAACAACAATCTTTCCGAACTTCTCCCTACCACTTTAGGAGTACCTCAGGGCTCCATCTTAGGTCCTCTTTTATTTTCCATCTTTATTAATGACCTGTATCTAGCCACCCCACTAACTACTTGCATTCAGTACGCTGATGACACCACCATCATCTGCTCTGCCACAACCCAAGCTGACCTCCACTCACTTACTCAAAAAACTTTTACCACCATAGAACAATGGTTCTCCAATCACTGTCTTCTCTTAAACCCTAAGAAAACTAAACTTCTCCTCTTCTCACCCACACACCTGTCTCCCCCTATTAGTTTCACACTTACTTCTAACAATGGCACCCTTATCTCTCCTGACCAAACAACCAAACTTCTAGGAGTTACTATCGACAACCTACTAAAATTTGATTTTCATATCAACTCTATCATAAAAGCAACTAACAAAAATTAGGTTCTCTCTACAGAATCAAATCTTTCTTAACTCCTGAAGCAAGAACTACCATAGCCAGAACATATCTTATCTCTACTCTACTATATGCATCCCCCATATATACTAATCTTTTTAAACATAACATCAATAGGCTTACAACAGCCTATAACAA
This sequence comes from Protopterus annectens, assembly GCF_019279795.1. Lineage (NCBI taxonomy): Eukaryota > Metazoa > Chordata > Ceratodontiformes > Protopteridae > Protopterus > Protopterus annectens. The sequence goes on from NC_056749.1 coordinate 41,977,866, forward strand.
CATTGCCAAATTTGCCACTGCCTCTCCATATAAAACACATCACTGCCTGAACCTCCTTAACCTAGGGTGGCTGGAGTTACCTCACCTAATTCAATACTATCAGCTTACAACTGCCCATAAAGCCCTTCACCACCCAGAAAAGATACCAATGCTCTCCACCCTGATAAAACCCTATAACAACCTAAAAACCCTACGCTCTTCCAATAAAATACTGATTCAAACCTCTCTATCAAAGAATACAGCAGGTGACTATATTTTCCAACTCAGTTGGTAAAATTTGGAATCAACTTCCTACAGACCTCTTAGCCCAAACTTCTATCACACTATTTAAAACTCAACTGAAACATTTTCTAACCAATCACAGGCTTTGCTCTTGCAATAACCCTAGCTGATCACGTACCTCCTACCTTCTCCTGCATCCTTTGCACTGTCTCCCATCTCTATTTCTCCATTTTATTTTTCATCTCTACCTAAGAAATTGACTCTCTCAACTTCAAACTAAAATTTTCTAGTAACTCTATCTTTTGCTTTTAAACTACTTAATTATTTCTGTCTCACATTTTATATACCTGTACTGAAGAAATTTGATAGTCTCTGTTTTCACCTTTTGAACTTACTGAAAAGATAGCCTAAATGCCTGTTTTAGTTGAGTCTTAAATTCCCTATGTAATTATGAATGCCCGTTTTAGTTGAATGGTGTCATTCAAAGGGGATCCAGTATCTGTCTGCCTGGGATGACATGATTGACAGACCATGATACTTTGCCAGAGATGGTCTGCACCTGTCGCCCCTGGGATTCAGGTTACTGGCTAAGGCTCTTGCCACCCCTATAGTGCCTTTTTTAGGCAAACTTCAAAGGACAAAACCACCACCATAACAGGTACAAGCATGCAAAATCTGAAGGTAATGCTACTCAATGCTAGAAGTCTAAACCTCAAAATGCACTCTCTCGAGGCACTCCTAAAAATGGAGAACATCGATATCTGTGCAGTAACTGAGACCTGGTTCAAGGCTCCAGAGAGCACCCCTGCAATACCAGGCTACAACTCTTACCACACTTTTCGGCCACCACACCAGGACCGAAACACTAAAGATGGAGGAGTGTCAATATTCACCAAGGATATTCACACCACCAGGCTAGTTGGCCAACACAATGTATCTGAAATTCTCCAAGTGCAACTAACACTAGGTAAGACTGCAATCCAAATTGTAGCTTGCTACAGATCCCCCACCATACCCCAAGATTCTCACTACACCTTTCTAAACATACTGAAAAATATTAAGATAGAACCAAACACCCTAATACTGGGTGATTTTAACTACCCTGCCATTAACTGGGAAAACTACTCATGTCCCAACACCTTTGTGCAACGGTTCTTGGAATTCATAAATTCCAATGCCCTGGATCAACTAATCCATAGTCCCACCAGGGGCTCCAATATCCTAGACCTGGTCATTACCAACATGGGAAATTAATGCTCCATACCTATGGTCACCCCCTCGTTAGTCAGGTCTGACCATAAGCTAATCACCCTTAACATCCACATCCCACCCCCATCCCCAGTAGAGAAACCACCATAAAAGACTTCTCCAAAGCCAACTTCATGCTACTCAAGTCAGAAGTGACAAACTTCATGACACCCATGCAGATGGGAACTGAAAGTTCAACTGCTGAATCCTACACTATGGCACTGTACGAGCACATCCACTCATGCATGAATCGTGCCATCCCAAATAGAACCAAAATGCTCTCATCCAAAAAAAGGAAGCCAATCTGGTGGTCCCCTGCCATAAACCAACTTTACAACAAAAGGAAGAAACTTTTGCAGAAAAGAGGAAAATCCCAGGATGCAAAAAACTCCCTTACTAGCCTCAGTAAGAAACTGAGATGCCTCATAAAATCCTCCAAAGCTAGTTACGAAAATAAAATTGCCAAAGATTCCAAAGACAACCACAAAGTATTCTATAATTATGTCAAGAATCTAAATGGCAATGCTCAGATCTGCTCTGAGCTAAAACAGAATGGCATTAAATATACTGATCCGAAGGATATTGCCAATATCCTGGCAGATCGATTCAGTGCCAACTTCACCCCACTCTCACCCCTTAAATGGCCCATCTCAATACCGGAAGATTGCCAAATTCCAGTAATAACGGACACACAGGTACAAAACGCACTCTCTAAAGCCAAGAATACAGCATCCATGGGATCAGATGACATCCCGGGCTGTGTACTACATGAACTACAATATGAACTGGCACCTCACCTAAGTGTCATGTTTAATCATAGCCTCAACTCAGGTTTCGTGCCCACTGAGTGGCGCAGAGCTACAGTTATCCCAATCCACAAGGGGGGATCCACCTTGGATCCCGGAAACTACCGTCCCATCAGTCTGACAAGCCTTATCTGCAAGGCCATGGAGCGTATTATCATGGAACTTATAAACAAAGACATTGGCAACCTTCAAACACTGGACCCCACCCAGTTTGGGTTTGTGAAGGGCCAATCTTGTCTCCTGAACCTGATTGACTTCTTTGAATCAGTCTCCAGAGCCATGGACAAGGGTAAGGTGGTCCACACAGCCTATCTAGACCTTGCCAAGGCCTTTGACACCATCCCCACTCTGGAATCATAGATAAACTTACTAAGTTGGGCATTAATCCCTATGTCACCCAATGGGTTGCTAAATGGCTTACTGATAGAACCCACACTGTAAAAGTAGCCGACTCCAAATCCAGCTCCAGACAAGTGACAAGTGGAGTACCTCAGGGTTCAGTCCTGGGGCGCTCTTGTTTGGCATCTACTTCTCTGAAGTACAGGTCAACACTAAGGGACTCTGGCTAACAAAGTTTGCAGATGACTGCAAACTGGGAGCCATTATTGAATCCCCAAATGATGTGGATACTCTACAAAAGGGCCTTACAGAAACAGATGCTTGGTGCCAGAGCCATGGGCTCAAGCTCAATGCCAAGAAATGTATTGTTATCCCTTTAGGAAAAAACATGTATCCATGAATTACCATATAGGTGGCAGTACACTAAACACAGAAAGTGTGATAAGAGACTTAGGGACACAGGTAGACAGTGGTCTCACCTTCGATAACCACATCGCCACAACAGTCAGGAAATCCTTCTATGTGGCACACCTCATCACGAAGGGCTTTTCATCCAGAAAAAAGGAGGTCATTGTCCCACTGTACTCATCCCTCATTAGACCCATTATAGAATACAACACCCCATTTGGTATGTACCTCTCAAGACATCTGCAACAACTGGAAAGGCCTCAGAAATACCTCACTAAAAGAATCACAGGCCTAAAGCAGATGCCCTACGCTGACCGCCTTAAAAAACTCCAGCTATACTCTGTCGCATATCGTCTACTCAGAGGCGATCTCTGCTTAACATACAAGGCCATGTCAAACCCAGAGCTGTTGGACATGCTACACTTAAAGAAATCCCAATCCCTCAGAGCTACATGCTCCAGGGATCTAAACCTTGTCATCACAATAAACAAAACATGTTGGAGGGATAGGTTCCTGACCCAGAGACTCCCCAGACTCTGGAATAGATTGCCCATACATGTCAAGCAGAGTGCCTCTTTGGACCTCTTCAAGAGGAACCTTGACGATTGGATGGGAGAAAGGAAATTCACCCCAGGGATCACGTCAGTTGCCCTGCTGGACAGGGGTCCAGGAAAGTAAATAATGTGGGAAGAAATAGCCAGGGAATTGTTATGGCTAGGCTTGTATAGGCCCTAGGGCTGATAGCCTAGTACCAACCTATGAACCTATGAACCTATCTCAAATTACCTATGTACTTTGACCTGTACTGTAGAAATTTGATAGTCTGTGTATTCACCATTTTGAACTTACTGAAAGGAAAGCCTATATGCCTGTTTTACTTGTGTCTTAATTCCCTATGTAATTTTAAATCCCTGTTTTAGTTGTGTTATAAATTACCTATGTACTTTGAATGTATTTTTGTTATTATGCATTAGATAGTGGAGCTTTTCTCCTCGGGCCTCCACTGAAAATGGGCATGTATCCAGTTGGACTAGCCCGGTTAACAAATGTAAAATAAATAAATAAATAAAATAAATAAATATCAGTATAAGGGTGTGCACACACATTCAACTGGCTACTGTACTGAGTATTAATTCCCATATGTGTGGTGGACAGCAGCAAGACACAAAACACATAATAGGATACTATAGTGGCTGCACAGGGACACATAGGTGCAGACCACAGCTTGAAAGCAAGTGCACCTCTATCTGAGCAAGCATGTAGGTTCCCAGGTGACTTCCTATAAAGCTGACTATGACTAGAAATCAGACATATTCAAACCACCAAGGCCAATTACAACCATGTCTCCACATATGTACACAGTCTAAGAGACAGTAACACAATTCAACCTGTACTGGGGTAAAGCACACCTCATGCATACATGCCATGGATACAGGCAATCTGCATCAGACAGGATAGGTGGGAACAGTGGCACCCTGTCCACAACATTAGTACAGGGGGATATGCACATCAAACACACTCCTGCCCACATCAGTGGTGAGCATGGACATAATGCCAATTGATGGCAATAACAGCAAGTCTCCATGGGGCATGAGAACATTACAGTTTGCCTCATACATGAACTCAGGCATGTGCTCACAGTTCCATCACATACTACAGTCAAACACAGACATGCCACCATCCACACACCATCCACATGGAAGATGGCCACTGTCATCCCTCTACACATAAATGAATAGTGAATAGTGGATTATGCCATTATGGACAGGTCAGTGCCATGAGTGTAATGCAAGATGTCAAAGCCATGATAGCTTACAGTGTTATGGTATAGTCTGGATTATTTGCAAGTAATATCCACTGTTGATGTGCATGCGGACAACCGTATGAGGTTCTGTGACCTTTTTTCCTGTTTATGTCTTCCAGGTACAATGCCCCAAGAATGTTTGCCACCATTCACGAACCTTGAAAATGAAGCAATCATCCAATTCCTCATCCAGCATCATGCCATACTATTTAGCTACAGGGCCAATGATCTGCAGGAGAGGACCATCTTGTGCAATGAGACCTGCACAACCAAAATTATGAGCAGGTGCAGCATCGGTGCACAAATCTAATACACCATGCCCATCAGAGTGCTGCTGCATTAGAAGGCAGCTAGCCACAGGTGGGGGTCATGCCATCCAGCCCCCACTGACATATGCTCCTCACCAACCTTGGGGCACCTGCCTGCCAGACAAGCCAGCAAGCTGAAGGCAGTATTGTGGAAGTGGGTGCCACCCACACAATGGATGAGGAGCATGCAGGTAAGGCCCCAGGGCACATTACTAGACCACTGTTGCTTATCCAGTTTCATCTGTAAAGTAGCTACATGTATATGTCAGATAAGATAGTCTGTTCCTGCAGTGTAGTAATGAACAGATGTGCATAATCTCTTGTATTGTGGGTTTGTACTGTCAATGTGCTAAAATGCTGCTCCCACCCTGTACCAAAGCCACAGGTGTGGCTACTGACATTACTACTCTCACACAACTATTTAGGTCCCTCTGGTATACAACTGGGGCAGCAGCCTGTAGCTGGTGAGTATGAAGTTGTTTTGTTCAGGTTTGCCAGTACACCGGCCATGTTATGGCCATGCTGTTTGCCATGCACACATTTAACACACCTACCCATAATGCATGCTGTGCATGTTCACTTTTTGTTGGTGTTAACTGCACTGCATCTCAGTGGTCACCATGGTGGCATATCTGAAGGGTATGTAAGAGTCCTGCAGTATACCTAACAACCTGTCAGTGCAAGATGTGTGGACAGAGATGAACATAATGGTGGGACAAATGACCTTCAGTAGGGACATGTCTGAAACATTACCCCTATACAGTGGCTACAACAGTGTATACACCACTATTACAATGGTGACTGTTCCTGATATAAACAACGGCAAACCACAGTGCCACATTCCATACCTTTTACAACCTGTAATGTGATCCTAACATGAGCAATGAATGTGCAATATAGAATCCTATGTTAGGACAACAAATATGGGGGATACATACCTTAACAAATACTGGAAGCATATGTGTGCACACACTCCAAATAACATATTGTGGAAGCAGCTTGTGATGTGCTGACAGCATTCACTCTTCTTGAGTACACACCTTCAATCAAGTACAGGGCCTCAATGTCACACCAAGTAATGGTCTGCTGTCCAAGAAGTGTGTCCATGACATTTGCTCACTCACCTGCAACAGAGTCAGCTGTGGCTTGCACACATCTTGCAAACCATGAAATGGATCCCATATCTGAAAGGTCGCACTCAGGAGTTGGAAAAGTAGCCTTACCTCACCATTGCATATACCATGGCAAACAGTGCAGACAGTCATGTATGTGTGTATGAAGTATGGGACAACATTGATGTAGAAAATAAACAGATGCTCATCCAAAACAGATGACAAAACATGTTGCAAACTGGTCATGGAGGCTGCCCAGAAACATGCAGCAACACTGAGAGACTTGCAAGAATATCTAGCAAGTACTGCCTGTGCAGTACCTGTGTCGAAAATTGACTGGATTCTGCATAAGTGTGGCCTATGTGTTAGGGTAATCAGATGGAAGAGTTGTCCCACATGATACATCATCCAGGGATCCCTACAGGTAGCATAAGTATAACATCAAGTTTCCAAAAGGCATGTGTTGCAATGTGTAATGGTGTCATGAGACCAAGGCTCAAACCTACAAACAGCATTCATAAAGATACATGTGGTGCACAAGCAACACCTCACCCTACCTCAAGGCCACCATCCCCAATTTTTAGCTTGCTGGTGCCAGTGTACACCTTTAGGTTTGCTGTTCATTAGTTGGAACTAGGCCAGCAGATATGGTGTTTGGAATTTGGAACACTGCAAAATAACACTCATGTGTGGCCCATAGTTGTCAAGCATCTGCAATACGGCTGAGGATGGGGAGGGGTGTCAGCTTGAAACACAACAGTGAACTGAAGCATACATCCAAAGCTTGCTAAGAATGGTTGTATCTGAATACAGTCAAGGTTATGAATTGTGCCAGACAGAACCCTGACTCTACAGCAATAGTGAAGCCACAATGAAGCCACTGTGTGACCTCCAAGGGCTGTGCACATGAGCTGACCTTGCAATCTGGCAGTTGGGTTACATTTGTAGGGCAGAGTGACAAAATAATGGCAAGTGAAGATGGGCCATGCTAGTATACCCCTTTCTGGAACAGTGACTGCTGTAGTTCACTTAACAGGTGTTTCAACAAACCATCGTGTTAGGGGTGTGCACACATATGCAAACCACATATTGTATGCATCTCATTCAGCATCTGCATGACTAACACATTTGTTTGATACTGCATTGGATTGCACAGGTCATATGTCACATATCAGATGTGTGTAATGTTAACAAGTGCAGTACTGTGGCTACACTGCATATCATAGAAGAGGCTGGCATATCAACAAGGGTGTGTACACTCCTCATATCCACATTAAGCTTTGAATGTTGTCAGTGTAACCAGATTTTATTGCACATGCATACACTGCTGATGATGAGATCTGCAAGGCAAAGGTCAGGCATTAATTATTGACATCAGTCCTCATATCATCCCAGATATGTGTTAGACAAACACATAGGGGCTGTGAGCAGCAGAGCAAACATAACTTCCGCACATATACACATTCAGCGATGGTGAGTACACTCGTGCGGTATGGTGCACAGTGCATGCCAGTGTGCTGTACAGGTGCACAGCAATACTGTGTACAGGGGTGCAGTGTGTTCCAGGGGAAGGGGCATCACCTACTAACACAACTCATGCATCACAAAGATGTATATTGGTGACAAGGATTGAGTATGGCTGCAGTGCATGCTGTTGAGTCCCATATGTCATGCATGCTGACTGTTAGGTAATGAGAGGTCTGTGTAGAGTGCCATATGTCATTCATGCTGACTGTTGTGTAATGAGAGGTCTGAGTAATATCTTTGTGCCACCTCACCTGTAAGTGTGTGTGTGTGTGTGTGTGTGTGTGTGTGTGTGTGTGTGTGTGTGTGTGTGTGTGTGTGTGTGTGTATGTGTAGAAGTAAGCCATAATGTACAGGTCTTAATTTACATTTTTTGCCTGCCCCTCACAGGTGGTGAGGTGGGTCAGGGTCCCTCCTGTAGGCAAACTGATGTTAGTATCCATACAGACTCTGACAATGATGATAAGCATAGTGAAGCACAGGCAGGGCAGGGTTGACATCCCACTTTTATCCACCCCATCCCCGCACACAGTCACAATGCCCATACATACCCCATCACCAGTGGCCATAGATGAGGGACAGTTGGCGGATGGTGGCATGGGACAGGAAAGTGTGGTGACTATGGTAAGTGTGTCTGTACACAGCACCCATAGCCAGATGACCGGTGAGGTACCACACAGGCAGATGTACAGGGGTGCTCATAGGAGGCTGCTGGCCATCATGCCCCTGGCAAAAGTGCCAGAGCAGGTGTCACCAGATGCATGTTTTGGGTCATCATGGAGGCACAGGCACATATGGAACATTATACCAGACATAGTCTGAGGCTGCAAAAGGCTACCCTTCATGTTGTACATGACTACACCCGTGATCTTGCCCACTGTTATTTTGCAGAGGTCATGGATAGACAGTTGGGTGAGATAGTGGGAATCCTCGACCGTGTGGTGTCTGTGGTAGACCATGTGGTGGGAGTAGGGCATCGGCCACATGGATGTAGGTCAGCAACACCAACAGGTGGAGGCCTACATGGACGTGCAATAACTCACGGCCGCTTCCGTAGTGACAGTACCAGAACCAGCACTGCAGGGGAGTGCTATCCATGCCACAACACAGCAGGCCACATGCACGTGGTCCTGGCAAGTCCCAACAGGGATGCAGATCCAGCAGACAATTGTCATCATCAGGGGAGAGTACCATATCTGGGCTTCTGCCTGGTAGTGCCCGTGCAAACCCTGGCAGGCACAGTTCCTGTGTCTGTGGCCGGACACTGCCATGTATGGTCTGCAGCTGTCCAACATACTCCTGTATAGGGTAGTCACAAGGCAGAAATGTGTGCATACATATACACACTCACATCACCAACGCAGCTAAGGCACCTCCATGCCTACACACACCATGTCTGCATAGACCATTTAATAAAGAACCCTCTAACCCACATACATGATGTCAACCAAACAGCTCAGCCTAGGCCTCTGGCAAACCTACAACCCTTGTGCATATGATGATACCTGTGCCACATCCCTGTCATCCATATTATCAATGCAGGGACATGCTAATATGGTTCTGATGCACAGGGTGAATGTACTAAGGTTTAGCAATGTAATGCTGTTTAACGTGTCATCAGCTGAAATGATGAATGCTTACACATCAGGGTGTGTAGCTGCCGACCATGATGCATTATAGCTGTTATTAACTCTGACTGATTGTGGTCTCCATAATGTATTCTGTTTGTGTTGTAGGTGTCTATGTGTCAGCAGGATGTTGGTCTGCTGTCCTTTCCTACAAGGGGTGTGGCACTGTGGTGACACATTGACTGTGTCATATCCCGGGTACAGCTGAACACAAGTGCTAGGTCTGTGTAACAGTTACTGCATCTGTCACATGGCTGATAGGTCTTAGGGGTGTATACAGGTGATTGCATGGTGGCTGATGTATGCAGCTGTTCTACAGTGGACAATGGTAAGTGTACTAGGTGGCACACACCAAATGTTTGTGAATAACACACACACAGAGGCCTTTGTGTTGATGCAATACACAGAGAATAATGTTCACATGGATGTACTTCATTTTGCAGCAAACTCATTTTGGCCTATGTAATTCCACCAAGACCAAATTGCCAAAACATCACATCAGTAAATAATCAGTCCACCAATTTAATGTCATTGACAATGGTACTGGCAGGGTATATGTCCTCTTCCCCAATGTAGTGCAATCCTGGAGTTGGTAAATATAGGTGTGCTGGTGTGGGGGGGGGCACAGCCCCCCACGTTGGAGGGTGTGGGGTGGCATAGAACCACACATAGTGTATTAACTTAACCTCTTAACATAAACTGTACAGTATAACAGCACACTAAGAAGGGGGATACACACAACAATAACCCCAGTATGGGTGGCTTTGCCCACAACAACCACACCCAAATATATATACCAACTCCAGTATCACTGTACAGCTGTACAGTGGGGAAGAGGGCATTTACACATCCACTACTAGTTTTGATGGAATGAATTTTCACAAGATGATTGCTTTGAAATGTTACCTTTTGCCAGTTAGTTCTTGGACAAATGATCTCCTGGGAAATATATTTTCTGCAAACTGAAGTAGTTCCCTTCACATACACACACACTTACTTGGCAACACTGAAAGTAGAACTCCTAATTAGGTACATATTGCTACTAATGTGTTTGGCCTTAATTGCACACACCACAGAGCTTGTAGGGTGAGGTGCATTCCAAGCTTCCTGTTAAGTGAAGAACATCATCAGGCCTTGTACAGTATGGTAATGGGGAAGTACTGAGTGTTAATAAACAATACATAGTATGACATACTGTCATATATACATTGGCAAACACATTTGACAGACTTGGGTTAGCAGTGCTAACTACCTTGTTAGTGAGTCCATACTGTTATAGAGTTTATGCACACAGAACATGCATCATTGGGCTGGATAGTGTCATCAGTTACCTGTATGGATGATGGTGACAATGGTTCTCATACAGTGGACCTTGGGACATGTACTGGGGGTACCATGGTGTAAAGACAGTATACCCAGCACCCACACCCCACATTGGATATTGTACCCACTGAAACTCATGATAATGCTCTGACATACCCACAATCACACATTGACCAGGACTGCAATACAAACCATTGTCTATCTAATCAGTGCTACTACAGGGATATGTATTTATTGCACATGCCACAGGGATAGTAGGGTGAGGGTTTTTCATGGCTCCCCTAATGTCAGAAACATCACCATCCCTTATAATGTATGGCAAGGTTTAGTGTATGTGGAGAATGTGACCTCAGAATGCTGTCTCCTACAAATATGCACACTCACACACAATTGCACACACATACTCACATTTGCCAGGACTCAGAGGGTAACTCTCCTGATAATTCATCATGTTATTGGTAAAGATTTTGTGGATTTACTGGTCTGACATTTTTGTGGTAAAATATATCAGTGCAGTTGTGCTATGGGAAGGCCTAAAACAGTGCTGGGTGACAGACTTGGGGGACAGAGGCACAAACACAGGGCCAATATTGACATATTGCTGTGATAAACTGAGAAAATTGCTGGTGTAACAGGGTTTGTTGTGACATATCTCTTCTGAGGGATATGAAGTCAGTAACACACATGGATGTCACCATTTACTAACTGCAATCATTAGAGTATGCTACTCATTTATAAAGACAGAAAATGTGTGAGTAACACACCACATCTAAGACTCCAAACTCTGGCCAGTCTGCAGATAGCCCTACAGGAGAGAGTTTTCTCAACCATATAACACTGCCATGTCAGACATTAAATCATGCAGAACAGCCATATCCACACAAACCCTGTTAAACCAACATTACTTCAACTGTAGAACAGCAATACTTACATTCTGTCCCCATGTCTGGAACATCTCTCTCCAGTTTGATGGCCTGTCTCCACAGTGTTTCTTGTAAGAGGTATTTCCAACTACCCTCTGTGATGCTGTTTGTCAATCACCCACATGAAGTCCTGCTCAAAGTGAAGGAAAAAAGCCAACACCCACATGAAGCGCTTAGTTATAGGAAGGTGTTTCCATGTAATGGGCTATAGGAATGATACCACAGCTGATCCACATGCAATTAGCAAGTGGGGGGGGCTCCAATTCATTCACAGGCCATCAGCTGATCATGAGCATTACCTACAAAAGTCAAGCTGCTGCCTATGCAAAACAGATATATTTTTCCACATCTACCAGAGATGGAGAGACAGACAGAGAGACAGAGAGAAAGTAAGAAAGGAAGAGAGAAAGAGCCAAGCATGTTTGTGTATGATCTGTGGGTGGAGAGTGGGCTCTGGGTGTTATAATGGCTGCCTATATTGTTCACTAATCCATACTGTCACACAGTCATTGTACATGGTAGTAGACATTATGGCTGTGGATTGTCTACAACAACCTCTACAATGTTTGACAACTGCTGGCCTTGTATTGTGGACACTGTGATATATACTAGGTCCTCAACATAATAATTTAGCAAAATCTGCCCCACAATGGATCTTGTTATTACACAATCACAGCAACCCTCACACAGGAAACTGACAACAGACACACATACACACACACACACACACACACACACACACACACACACACACACACACACACACACACACACACACACACACTTGCCAGTACTGAGATTCAAACCCCTACCTAGCTATGTATTGCTACCACAGCGTACCACATTTATTGCACGCTCCACGGAGCTTATAGGATGGATGTTGTCCCAAGGTACTTCTAAGGTGAGGAACATCACCAGCCCTTGTAAATACTGGCATTGGGTGATAGATCCCAAAAAAATATTTTACCCTGCACACACATTTACATTTGCCAGGGAAGAGGTTCAAACCTCTATCTAACAATCTTTTCGGACCATTATGGTTACGCATTTACCACATGAACCACTGACCTTACATGGTTTAGAGGTGGCAACAGGTACTTCTAAGGTGGATGATATCTGCAGGACTGCTAAAGTCAGGCACTGTGATGTGCACTGAGTGTAAATGGGGCCAAAAACTTTGAGGTACAAACATACATATGTACACACACAAACACTTGCCACAGATGAGATTCAAACCCAAACCTATGTAGTTTTTCCTATGACACTGTTCTGCATTTATGGCATGCTCCATGGAGCTTACATGTTGGACAGCTTTGCCAAGGTATCTTTGAAGCTGAGTGACATCAGCAGCAGTGGTAAAGGAGGGGTAAGGGGAGAGTAGTAAGTATAAATGTATATAAAATCAGATATCATCAAAGACACACACACTGTCACACACAAACGCACACAGTTTCACAGTTGCCATGTTTGGGATTGTAACTCCTGCCTAACTAATATGCTACAACATAGTATTACGTAGGTATCAGAAGTGCCATGGAGCTTATATGTTGGAGACCTGTCCAAAGGTATCTTTGAAGGTGAGTAACATCAGCAGCAGTGCTAAAGGAGGGGTAAGGGGAGAGTAGTAAGTAATGTCCATAAAATCAGGTATCATCAAAGACACACACACTCTCTCACACAAACACACACAGTTTCGCAGTGGCCATGTCTGGGATTAGAACTCCTACCTAACTAGTTTGCTACACTACAGTATTATACACGTATTGCGAGTGCCATGTAGCTTATAGGGCTGAGACTTGGCCAGTGGGTTATTTCAAGGTGACTGACATCAGCAGGAGTGCTAACATGGGCAATGGGAAGTGCAGTGTGTGTGAATGGGCCATAAATAATTTATCTGAAACTCAAACACACACTCAGTCACACACAACTTAGCATTTGACAGGACTGAGTATATAAATGCTAGATGAATATTGATTTGTGCTATTGTGTTACACAGTTATCACAAGCACTACAGACACTATAGGGCTGAGGGCTACCAAAAGAAATGTCTGCAGTGATTGACATCAGCATATCATGTGATATTGTTCAATTGGATGTGTGGTGGGTGGGACAGGCCTCATAATGTATTTCTCTGTCACTGTCTGTCTCTCTCTTCCCCACATCTCTGTGTGTGTATGTTTGACATATTATAGTGTGTTGGCCTTGGATATGTGTGAATATTCCTATCCAATGTGTGTGTGAAGCATACATGGTGTACAATGTGGTGTGTGTGCACAGACATCTGCGATTTACAGATATGTATAGTCCACTGTGTTGTCAGACATGGGCTTCATTTCTCTAAGTGTAGGGGCATGCCCAAGTATGGCCTTCTGTATTGAGTGTGTGAATCCATTTCAGGTAGGTTGTACTCCAGTGCAGGCTTTTGTGTTCTACACCTACAGCTAGCAACCTGTTTCTGCAGGATATCTGTAGATAGGCTGACAATATGGAGTCGCAATGGGTGACAAATAGTGGGATACTGTAACTATTACTGTCTGTGCTGCTTGTGTTATATTGCTGGTGTTAGCAGAGATATCCAGACATATGTACTTTTTTACACTGTGATGTATTATGTCATCAGCTACTGACAGATATAATTATTTACTCACAGTTATTCCCTGGGAAATACAAGATGAATGAAGCTGTGTCCAGTATTGTGGTCCACAGCCTACAAATTCTTGCACACTCATGCCATTCTGGAGGGGTAGCTGCAGACACTTGCTGATGGGTCTGTGTAAATGGTCTAGCACTTTGATACTGTGGTGGCTGAGGATCCCCTGTTTGTACATCTATCGACTTAACCAAATGGCCATATCCTGCTGTGGCCATACCTCTCAGCTGTACAGATTCACCCAGGTTACCCAGAGACAGGGCTCATATATCTGGTCAGTTCCCCTTCACATTGTGGTTTATGAGCAGGTTTGTAGCCACCCATTACTGGGTTTGCAGGGAGGGGTAGTATGGGCACACATCAGAGTTTCAGACTTCACATACTCCATGATGTCCATGCTTCTACACCCCCCACTCTGTTATTCTATCCTCTTCCTAACATTATGCGAGTAATATCTGGGAAGTATCCCTATAGTTGGACCTTCATCCCAGTGGTATTTAGGGGTTGGTCCACAGTTCATACAGTAGGACATGGTGGGCATGCTACTGGGATTTGTCAGCATGGCCTTGCATTTGTGCTCTGTTGACTGTGTTAGGTTGTTAGTTGGGACTCCATGAGATACCATACATTGGCACTGCAGGTGAGGCACAGGCCTTTGACAGAGGACTGTAGGCCATTTGGTAGTGATGCAGGCCATCTGTAGCAGGCCAGTGCATATTGTCACTCCTACATTCCCAGTCTGCAAGCCAGTGGATTCCCCTGCAGTGACAGGGTAAGCGTGTGAGGTGTTAATGGCAATGGTTCTTGTCCATATTAATCCATTGGTTTGGGTGCAGGCAGGGTGCTGCTTACAGCTAGGGACACACCTGCATAGGACACCTCTTCAGCATGCTGTATTCTATGGGTATTCCCATACAGAAGTGGGCTCATACTGTACTCGTTCCCAACAGCAAGGATATGACCTGTGATAAACCTGTGTCTGATGGTGAGCTGAGTGCATGTGTGATATGAAGGCTTCTTGCAGCTGACTCACAGATATACCTGGGACATTCCCCTTATGCTGCTTTGTGTGGGGACATTGGCAGTCTCTCATTACTTCATAACTGTGCCTTTTGTGGTCTGCCATTGACTGGCCAGACTACATCAGTATTCCATACTACACAGACAACTAATGTGCTGCTAACCTGTATGTACAATTCCAAAGGTGTGTGCAGTTGACAGTTACATTTTATGAACTCTGTCTAGGGTACTTCCACCTGTGTACTGTGTGTATGTGAGGGCCCACATTCATGGCATGTCCATCTTTCAGACGGTGACAGATATTGACATCTGAACAATGAGTATGGATGACTGCTGAATTGGGTCTTGCTGGGATGCATTGTAGTTGGTAATGCAGTTGTCGGAACATGGCCCTGTCAACCACAGTACTGCCCATAGGCCACCGAGACACAACCCTCCATGCCTACATGCTAACCACTTCCAGGCGATATTGAACACACAACAACCTAACACACGGACCCCTGCATATTGTACACATGCAACAATCTATCCTGTAGATTGGGCCAGCTCAGATATTCTGTGTTCCACTGATATTACTCCTCACACTTACATGTTACTGCATTTCTACATAGGATTGTGGGGGGCGCACCTGACGACTTAAAGAATTTGCTATGACTGTACTGGTATGTCAGATACTCTGTTGGCTTCCATTTCATGTTGTATTCTGACCTATCATGCAGACTGGAGGCATACCCCCACTCCAACAACTTGCAAACAACAGTGCCCTGTAAACATTGCTAACACATTCAATAGTTTCTTCACAGAAACTATACAATCCCTGGCCACACAATTCAAACAAACAACCAGCCCACTCCACTACCCATGCCAGCAGAATACTACAACTACATCAGATCATCTATTTACCTTCAATCCAGTACCCATATCCTCTATAACATCTCTTCTTAAAAAAATAAAACCCACTAAGCTAGCAGCTGACCTTCTCCCAGCTGAGTTTCTGCAAAAAGCAGCTGAGGCCATTTCCTATCCCGTCTTCATAATCATAAACCATACCTTGTCAGAAGCCTTCATCCCCTCCATATGGAAAATGTCCCACATTATTCCTCTCCATAAAGGTGGTAGCTCACTAGAGCTAACCAACTACAGACCTATAG
Source organism: Protopterus annectens (assembly GCF_019279795.1). Taxonomy (NCBI): domain Eukaryota; kingdom Metazoa; phylum Chordata; order Ceratodontiformes; family Protopteridae; genus Protopterus; species Protopterus annectens. Next base: position 41,994,332 of record NC_056749.1, read on the forward strand.
CTATACTCTCACCCCTGGCCAAAATTATGGAAAAGTGTGTCCACAAACAACTGATGAAACACCTCACCAAAAATAAAATTCTAGCCAACTCCCAACATGGCTTCAGGCCAAATCACAGTACCACATCAGCCCTACTATCCTTTTCTAATACCATCAATAACTTCAGAAACAATAATAAACTATCATCTGCTCTTTTCTTAGACCTCTCCAAGGCCTTTGATATGGTGAACCACATTCAACTCCTCCATACATTAAAAAAACTATCACTCAGCAATTCCACACTGAAATGGTTCCAATCCTACCTGTCCAACAGGCAACAGGCTGTTCTGTGGCAGGACAAATTATCCATATGCCTACCTGTTACACTTGGAGTTCCCCAAGGATCTATTCTTGGCCCTCTTCTCTTCACCATCTTTGTTAATGACCTGCCCACAATCACCCCCCATGCCACATGCATTCAATATGCAGATGATTCGACTATCATCAGCACTGCCTCCAACCTGGCAGACCTCGCTGCTTCAACCCAAGACACCTTCAACCTAATAGAAAAATGGTTCTCAAGTCGTCAACTAGTTCTCAACCCCAACAAAACAAAACTACTTACTTTCTCATCCACTAACAAGACTCTTCCCCCCACCTTCTCTATTACATCCTCCAATGGAATCACTATATCATCAGAAGCTCACACAAAGCTATTAGGTGTTACCATTGATAACTCCCTTAAATTTGACACCCATTTCAATCTTACCATCAAAACCGTCAATAAAAAGCTTGGCTCTCTATAAAGTAAAACACTTTCTCACTCCTCACGCTAAAATTACAATTGCCAGCACACACCTACTATCAACTCTTTTCTATGCCTCCCCCCTCTTTACAAACCTAAACAAGACAACCCTTAACAAACTTTCTTCTTGTTACAATCACATAGCTAGATTTGCCACAAATTCCACCTTTAGAACGCACCACTGCACTAACTTGAAGCAACTAGGGTGGTTAGAGTTTTCCAGCCAACTCCATTTCAACCAACTCAAAACGGCTCACCAGATACTGTATCACCCAGAGAAAACACCAGCTCTGAAAAACATCATTCACCCCTATATTAACCTGCAATCTTTACGCTCCTCCAATAAGATCTTAGCTCAAACTACCAAAGCCAATAATTCTGCTGGGGATTTTCTATTCTCAAACTTTGTAGGTAAAATGTGGAACTCCCTACCGACCATGCTCACCTCAGAACCTTCACTCCTACAATTCAAAAAAAAGCTTAAACCCCATCTCAGTACTCTCTGGCAATGTCCCTGTTCCAAACCTGATTAACCACTATCATTTACCCTTCTCTTACCTCACTATCCTTAACCACTTTTTAACAAGGCGCCTCGCCTTTGTAACTGACCTATGTTTTTTTTTTATATGCTGCTGTTATTTTTTTCCCAAGATGTGATGTATCTTTATATTGTATTTAGAACTCAACTATCTTCCTTTTTTGCATTAACAATGTTCATATGTCTGTTATGTACCTGGAGCTTTTCTCCCTGGGCCTCCGCTGAAAATGGACATGTATCCATTCGGACTCTCCCGGTTAACAAATGTAAAATAAAATAAAATAAATAAATAAATATCAGTAGAGTACAGATCTTAAGTTTTGACCTACATTTCGGTTTCAGACATCTTACCCTTCAAAACTAACATACAACTGCCAGACCGGTTTTAATCTGTCTGTGTAGGTCTGCACAGGCGCTGTTCACCATTGCCATAAATTGGAGGCCTTAGCACAGCCTTTCTTTATGGTCATCTACACCTGCCCTGCTGGCTGAGGCCGGTGGTAAGTATGTGAGCCTCACTGACATGCATGTGTGTGTCCTATGGACACACATTTGGGCCACCACATGTACTGCAGTGAGATTTGTCACCTTGTCTAGTACTGCCAAGTATGTTGACACCAGTATTTGTTATGGATTTCATGCTGCTCATATAGGTGTCCACTATCTGCTGCCATCACATTCGTCCACCCGATTCCCTTGCATGCTCATGTCCATACCATAGATACAACTATCAGAACATACTACTCCATTCAGTAATTGATAGGAACAGTGACTTACCTTGTGGCTGGAACAGTATTGAGGATGGTACTGGAGGGCTGACTATGTCGGATGCACATAGTACACTCCCTGTACATTGTGAAGCACAGGTAGTGTCATGTTTGGCATCCTTTTTACTTTATGTGCGAGGCAGAGAGAGGTATCATTCCCTGGGTCCCTACTGTGTCAGTGCATGTGCTATGCGTTGCCTCATTGTCAAGGCATGGGCATACTGGGCATGCCTTCTTCTGCCTACATGGGCAGGCTCAGGTAGTTCCTCTTCCAAGTCACTCTGTGCCTCTGCTGGCCTTGGCAATGATGGGGGGCTGTGTGGCCTTGCCCCATGCTGTTCCTGCTGCAGCTGTTTCCACAGAATCATATTGTGTAGCATGGCACATACTATGAACATTTGTGTATATGTAGCTGGAGAGTACTGCAAGGCTCCACCGGATATGTCCAGGCAGCGGAACCATGACTTCAGCATCCCAAAAGCATGCTCTATTATGATTCTGGTTTGCGCGTGTTCCTCATTATGGAGTTCTTGTTCAGGTGTGTGTGCATTTCTGAGGGGTGTCATCAGACACAGCTCCAGTGCGCAGCCAGCATCCTCCACTAGGTGGCCATATGGGATGTCCTCACTGGCAAATGACTGATACAGCTGTCATATGCCAGATGTGGGAGTTGTGATAGCTTCCAGGGCTGCCAGCACACACATTCAAAATAATGCCCTGGGCATCGTACATGACCTGGCAGTTGATGGAAAAGCCCTTGCGGTTTATGTGGACCCTGCCCTGCTTGCCGGGTGGTGCTTTGATGTGTATGTGTGTGTAGTCTATAGTACCCACTACCTCTGGGTATTCTGCTATTTGGTGAAAGAGATGCATATTGTTGGTCAACGCCTCATGGGTGTTGAGGAAATATATGTGCTCACTGGCATGTGCTGACATGACATCCAGGAACTGGTGGAGTACCCTGGATGCTGATGTCTGTGAGATCCCCATGATATCCCCAGTTGCCCTTTGGAAGGTACCTGTGGCTAGTATTCTTAAGCCTACACATACCTTGGTATCCACTGGGATGGGTTCCCCTCTGTCGGTTCTGTGTGTGTGAGGCGGGGTCGGCACAGCTGTGGAATGTCCCTGTCCATCCTATAGCTCTCCACTATCTCCAGCTCATGTAGGCGCTGGTAGGTTACCCTGAGTCTGTACACTCTTCTCCTCCTCCTCACTGTGGGCTGGTCATCAGCATTCACGTCTTCACCACCCTCAGCCTCTTGCACATATTGATGTATGAGAGCAACAGCAGCCCCTAACATTTTGTTAGTTTTGTCATGTAAAATTTCCCTGTCTGTGTACACCGGTGGTGTAGAGTTTGTGGGAAAAAAACAGATTGGAAGGTGTTTGCATAGTTTATAGTAGTGTGCTAGGCTGTTCCATGTGTAATTGGCTGATTCTGATACATTTCACCTGCCAGCTATGCTAGTTCTCCTTGATTGCCTTCCTACTGCTGTTTTCCCTTCCCATTGCTTTCCCGTTTAAGCCCCGAGGCACGCCAAGCATACCCAGTGCTCAGATATGAACAGAGCTGCTATTTCCTGTTTTTTTGTTTGTTTGTTTAAAACCCAGTGCACACACCCGTTTAGGCAGTGTAAACACTGCTAGGCAGCCTAAGACACACCCTCTTCCTTAGTTGTGCTTAGCTTAGGGCAAACACGGGCCACAGAGCTCCAATAAGCTTACAGCATGCATGACACTCCCCCTTATAAGGTCATCCACCTCTTAGACTTATACCATGGCGTTGCTGCACCTTCACAGTTGGATGCAAGCTAACACTGAGAGGAAATCTGTGATTCCGTATCAGTCCCTTCATTTGCATAAAACAGAATGCTAATTCATAGGTACCACACTCACACCGAGCCTTCCCCCTTAGCAACCACTATTCCCTGGTATTGTTGTCTTATGCATGCCATTGACTATTATGGCAAAATGCTGATTTGAGTTTAAAAGCTTACTTCCCCCCCTTTTTTTATTTTCGGGGCGATCCTGTTTGCACACCACTGCCCTACGCTTAAACTGCCAAGATAGGCCAAAAAACAAATAAACTTTTCTTTTATAAATTTGCAGCTATTTCCCATGCCAATAGCCATATATCTGGCCATTGGCATGCCTACTACATTGAATACATGCTTTCTTTCGAGCTGTTATGCCACCGTTTTCTAATATGCAGAAATGTATTTGGTCAGTAACCGAATACATTTCTGCAGGTTACACTATTCCTCACTGATGCCTGCCTGCTTCCTGGATCACTAATTCACCTCATTTGCATAGTTTTCACCAGAAAATGAGGTAATTAGCATATAGCATTGGTGTCTGTGCAGGAATAGTGTAGGCGTGCTCGTGCACGTCTCATGGGCTCGTTCCTGGATCGCTCGGCAGCCATTTTGCATGCAACAGCTCTTGTACTATTCTGGCACTCCGTGCAGAGCTTGGTGAATCCGAGGGATAGTTTTGAATAAGTTAAAGAAAGAACTCAACTGTTTACATTATTTATAAAGGCCTGAAAAAGGATCATAAATAGTTCAATCGGGTAACACAATTTATATAATAAACATAAAGCATTTCAGAAAGAGTTGGAGTCCATTTGGAAAGTCTCATTAAGAGATGAAATCTTTATCCAATGGATGTTGATGCAGCTCTTTGGATGTATTCTGAGTTCTTTTATTTTGGTTTCTACAGTTATCACTACTTTTAAGAGAGGCAGGAAATCTTCAAAATTTGTTGAGGTAGCAGAGTTTCACTTTCTTGTGATGCATTTTCTAGCGACCGCTAGAATTGTCCATAAAAGATATGAGCTGGGATTGTTCATAATATAACCTTAATTTACATTGAAAAATGTTATTGTTTTAGATAAAGAAAAATTATTTGAAAATAAGGCTGTAAAAAATTCTTCAATGATTTTCCAGAAATGTTTTAAAATGGGACAGTCATAAAGAATGTGAAACCAATCTGCTTTAGAAGGTGTTAAACATCTCCAACAAATGGATATTTTCAGATTTTTTTAATTTGGCTAATATAGCAGGGGTAAGAAAGCTCTATGTAAAAATGCTCTGTTTTTTATGCCAGGAAGTGGATTTTACAGAAGATAGTAGTTTTCCATTCTCTGCCTAAATATAGTAGAAGGAGACCCAGTAATACCTTTCTGATGTGTAAAAGGATGAGTAAATGCTGAAAAGGAGTCAGTGAGGCCTTCAAAAAGAGTAGAATAATTCTAGAATAAGAATGTTGCACTATGGGAGAGGTAGCAAATCATCCATAAAGTTTTCTGTAGAGGCAGCATTTCCATGTGAAAAGGATGCATAAATGTCTTCTCCCTAGCCAGTCATTACACTCCTTCCAAACACTTTCCAGGTTTGCCTGACTGTCTCCTGTGCATTTCCCTGAAAACAATATAGCTTGTCTTCTAACAGCTTTCTAGTACATTCCAAAGTTCAGGCACATAGACCTACATATGTTGAGACACTTAAATGTAACATTCCTAAACCCCAAAGACCTCCTAAATGAAGTACACATAAATATCCTCAGCAGCCTCAAATGCACTTTTTCAAAACAACACCTACATCAACACATATAGTCACATCTACTTCTAAGCCCATAAGGCAAGCCACCACACGATCCAACATTCTGGTCATTGGAGACTCCATCATGAGACACACTGATGTCCTTCTCACCAGGCTGAATAAGGAGAAAGTCACGGTCAGTTGCTTATCAGGGGCTAAGATCTACCACATTAAGCATGCTCTCATGTCATTGGGCCACAAGTACAAGTGTGACTCAGACGTACCTCCGTAGACTATAGGAAGAGAGACATCATGGAGCTCTCAGAATATGTGTCCCAGACTGGCATGAGCCTCGCATTGAGCAGCATTTTACTTTCTCCAAGGATGATGCCACAAGACGAACTAAAGATGACTGACTTTAATAATTGCCTTAGGTTCTGATGTCATACTAAAGGGGTGTAATATTCTTCAGCATAGAAGGAGATGGTCAAAAGACCACGATGCTTTACCAGGGATTGTCTGCGCCTCTTGCCTCTAGGTTTTCAAATATTAGCTAAAACATTGTCCTCTCTTAAAGTGCCTTTTTTAGGCAATGCCAAACTGAAAGTACTTCTGACATAGCAAATCAAAACTAGAAAAATCAATATGCTTTACTACTCAAGTTCTCCTCACCCTAGAGAATGGTGATGTCCGTGTGATCACGGAGACGTGGTTTAACACCATGGAGAGTACATCAGCCTCACCCTAGAGAATGGTGATGTCTGTGTGATCACCGAGACGTGGTTTAACACCATGGAGAGTACATCAGCCTCACCCTAGAGAATGGTGATGTCCGTGTGATCACGGCGACGTGATTTAACACCATGGAGAGTACATCAGCCTCACCCTAGAGAATGGTGATGTCCGTGTGATCATGGAGATGTGGTTTAACACCATGGAGAGTACATCAGCCTCACCCTAGAGAATGGTGATGTCCGTGTGATCACCGAGACATGGTTTAACACCATGGAGAGTACATCAGCCTCACCCTAGAGAATGGTGATGTCTGTGTGATCACTGAGACGTGGTTTAACACCATGGAGAGTACATCAGCCTCACCCTAGAGAATGGTGATGTCCGTGTGATCACGGAGACGTGATTTAACACCATGGAGAGTACATCAGCCTCACCCTAGAGAATGGTGATGTCCGTGTGATCATGGAGATGTGGTTTAACACCATGGAGAGTACATCAGCCTCACCCTAGAGAATGGTGATGTCCGTGTGATCACCGAGACATGGTTTAACACCATGGAGAGTACATCAGCCTCACCCTAGAGAATGGTGATGTCTGTGTGATCACTGAGACGTGGTTTAACACCATGGAGAGTACATCAGCCTCACCCTAGAGAATGGTGATGTCTGTGTGATCACTGAGACGTGGTTTAACACCATGGAGAGTACATCAGCCTCACCCTAGAGAATGGTGATGTCTGTGTGATCACTGAGACGTGGTTTAACACCATGGAGAGTACATCAGCCTCACCCTAGAGAATGGTGATGTCTGTGTGATCACGGAGACGTGGTTTAACACCATGGAGAGTACATCAGCCTCACCCTAGAGAATGGTGATGTCTGTGTGATCACCGAGACGTGGTTTAACACCATGGAGAGTACATCAGCACTATAAGGCTATAATACCTTCCACACATTTAGGCCAGCTATTACACAGATATGGACTAAAGGCTTAGGTGTCAAGATTTGCATTCAAAATAAATATACCTCAAGGCTGGACAAACAGTACAATGCATGTGAGCTTCTCCATGATCAAATCACCAGAGGCAAAATCCCACACCACTTCCTTGCAAGCAATAGGTCCCCCTCTATGACTCAGAAAACTCATAACGTGTGTTTAAACTTACTGGAAAAACTCACCATCCAACTAATACACTATTCATGGATGATGTTAGTTACCCCACTGTTAATAATTACCCCACTGTTAACTGGAATCCCATATAGGTTCATAGGTTTATAGGTTCATACTAGGCTATCTGCCCTGGGGCAATTATAAGCCTAGCCCGATTCTGTATGGCTTACGCCACCCCTTGATTTGAGTATACTGTGCCCTTTTTAAGGTTTAGTTTACTGTGCCTCTGTCTAATAGTGACACGGGAGTAATCCCTGGGACAAACCTACAATCCCCCATCCACTTATCAAGATTCTTCTTGAAGAGATTCAGTGAGGTGCTCTGCCTCACATGAACTGGAATTCTATTCCAGTGCGAAGGGAGTCTCTGGGTTATGAACCTGTCCCTCCAGCAAGTTCTATTTATTTCTGTGCTGAGGTTCAAGTCCCTCGAGCGTGTGGCTCTAAGGGATTTAGATTTACTGAGGTGGAGCATGTCCATTAATTCTGGATTTGACATAGCTTTGTATGTCAGGCATAGATCGCCTCAAAGTAGGCGGTATGCAACTGAGTAGAGCTGGAGTTTTTTTAACCAAGCAGCATATGGCATCTGTTTGAGACCCTTGATCCTCTTGGTGAGATACTTTTGGGGTCTTTCTAATTGCTGCAGGTGTCGGGTAAGGTACATCCCAAAAGGGGCATTGTATTCTATGATGGGCCTGATGAGGGATGAATAACCGAGCAGCATATGGCATCTGTTTGAGACCCTTGATCCTCTTGGTGAGATACTTTTGGGGTCTTTCTAATTGCTGCAGGTGTCGGGTAAGGTACATCCCAAAAGGGGCATTGTATTCTATGATGGGCCTGATGAGGGATGAATAAAGGGGCACGATTACCTCTCTTGATCTAGATGTGAAACCCTTCGTGATGAGGTGGGCTATGTAGAAGGTCTTTCTAACCACTTTGGCAATGTGGTTTTCAAAGGAGAGATTGCTATCAGCTTGGGTCCCCAGGTCCCTAATAACTTTCTCTGTACTTAATGGGTTTCCGCCTATGTGGTAATTTGTGTGCACATTGTTTTTGCCAAAGGGTATGACTATACATTTTTTGGCATTTAGCTTTAAACCATGGCGCTGGCACCAGTTATCTGTCTCTGTGAGACCTTTTTGAAGGATGTTTGTGTCAGCTGGAGAGTTGATTATGGCGCCCAGTTTGGAGTTGTCTGCGAACTTTGTGAGCCATAGTCCTCCCACGTTTGCCTGTACCTCGGAAAAGTATATACCGAACAAGAGTGGTCCCAGGACAGAACCCTGTGGGATGCCACTTGTGACCGGTTTCGAGTCTGACATGGCTCCAGCAACTCTCACTCTGTGGGTTTTGTCTTTGAGCCAGTTTGCGACCCATCTTGTGACATAGGGGTTTATATTTAAGCTGGATAGCTTATCTATGATGCCCGAGTGGGGTATTGTGTCAAATGCCTTTGCAAGGTCCAGATAGGCTGTGTGGACTACCTTCCCTTCATCTATGGCTTTGGTGACTGTTTCAAAGAAGTCAACCAGGTTCAAAAGGCAGGATCTGCCCTTGACAAAGCCGAACTGGGTAGGATCTAGTGTCTGTAGGTCCCCAATGTCTTTGTTTATGAGCTCCATGATGATCCTCTCCATAGCCTTGCAGACTAAGCTAGTCAGGCTTATGGGCAATAGTTTCCAGGGTCCATAGAGGCTCCACCTTTGTGGAGTGGAACCACTGTTGCTGTACGCCATTCTGTGGGCACATATCCTGTGGTGAGGCTGAGATTGTATAGCTGTTTTATTTGAGGGATTAGTTCCTCTTGTGGTTCATGTAGGATGAAACCTGGGAGGCCATCTGGTCCCATGGAAGCAGTGCTTTTTGCTTTGGAGAAGGCAGCCTTCACCTGAGCATCTGAGATGTTTGTGAGGCAGCCCTCTGCCGGGATAGATACTTGCTCTTTTGGGGGGGGGGGTGGAGAAGTTTGCACTGAACCTGTCTGCCAGGATGTTGGCGATGTCTGTGGGTTCAGTGTATTTTTTGTTGTTTAGAATCAACTCAGAACAAGTCTGGGAGTTGCATCCCAGGTTTCTAACATAACTGAAAAAAGCCTTATGATTGTCTTTGGTGTCCTGTGCAATTTTTCTCTCAGAGCTGGCCTTGGAGGATTTTATAAGGGAGCGTAATTTTTTGCTAGTACTGATCAGAGATGCCTTCCCTATTAGAGATTTTGCTCTATCATGTAGTAGCTTCCTCCTTCTGTTGTACAGTTTATTTATGGCAGGAGTCCACCAGACTGGACGCCTGCCTTTGGATGATTAGGTCTTGGTTTTATTTGGGATAGCATGATCCATGCATTCCTGGAGATGTCCGTAGAATGCATTTATATAGGATTCTGCAGTTTGTTCTGTAGTTTCCACTGGCCCTGGGGCCTTGAAGGATTCCACTTCGGTTTTAGAAGTGAGAAGTTCGCTTTTGAAAAGTTTTTCACTGTGGTTTTCTGGGCTGGGGGTGGGGTAGGGATGTGGACATCCAGTGAAATTAATTTATGGTCTGATCTTACCAATGAGGGATATACTTCTGGTGTGGAGCATAGAGTCCCCATGTTGGTAATGATCAGGTCTAGTATGTTGTCCCCTCTTGTGGGAGTGGTGACTAGTTGTTCCATAGCTTTTGAGTTTATAATTTCCAGGAATCTTTGGGCTAAGGTGCTGGGACTTGAGTAGTGCTCCCAGTCAATGTTTGGGTAGTTGAAGTCGCCCAGTATAATGGTGTTCGGAGAGATCTTCATGTTCTCCAATGTTTTCAGGAAAGCTGAATGGGATTCCTGACTTTGAGAGTGTGGTCTGTAGGATGCTATAAACTGAAAAGCAGTCTTGCCCACTGTTAGTTGCACATGGATGGTCTCCGATACTTTGTGCAATGCCACTAACCTAGAGGTGTGGATATCCTTGATCAATATGGAAACTCCCCCTCCTTTTGTGGTTTGGTCTGGGTTTTGGGGCCGAAAAGCATGATACGAGGTATAGCCTGGTAGTGCTGGGGTGCTCTCTGGAGCCTCGAACCAGGTTTCTGTCACTGCACAGATCTCGATGTTCTCCATACTGAGGAGAGCTTCGAGTGCGTGCATCTTGAGGTTAAGACTTCTGGTGTTTAGCAGCATTACCCTTAGTTTCTTGTTCCTTGTGCTGTCTATGGGGGTGGGTTTGACTTTTGAGCCTTGCCTAAAAAAGGCACTATGGGGGTGGCAAGAGCCTTTGCCAATATCCGAAAGCCCAGTGGTGACAGGTGCAAGCCGTCCCTAGCGAAGCAACGTGGCTTGTCGAGCATGTCAACCCAGGCTGACAGACACTGGATCCCCTTTGAATGACACCAAAATTTTAGCCAATTGTTAAAATCGATCATTTTGTCTTTGTACTGTGGCATCATTCTAGGTGAGGGTAAGATGCTGCTCAAGGTCAGGGTCATACCAGCCTGGGATACATGATCAGAGAGCTCCTCTATGTCTCTTTTCATGTAGTCCAGGGAGGTACGTCTCAGGTCATTCACACCAGCATGTACAATGACTGAGTCATATTTGTATTTGCTTTGGAGTGACCTGAGTGCTTGCATTATGTGTCGGATCCTAGCACCCGACAGGCAGCTCACCGTGACCTTCTCTTTATTCAGCCTGGTGAGCGGGACGTCAGTGTGTCTGACAATAGAGTCACCTATAACTAGAGTATTAGGTGTGTTATTCAGCCTTAAGGGCTGTGGCTGCTTGGCACACTGACTTTGTGGGTTATGTGTTGTGTGTGTTTTGTTTTGAGGTAGTGTTTGCTTGGATGTCTGCTTTGGAGGTCTCTGTTTCTTAGGTGGATTTTTATTTAGAGCCTCCGAGTATGTTTTTGTGTATTTATGTGTTTGGTTCGCTGATGTAGTGGGACTATGTGATACTGGAATTGTGTTGTGTGAGGTTACCTTCTCCTCCTGAATGGTTACACCAGTTTTGAGATGAGAGAGCTCAGCCTCCAGTTTGGCTAAATAGTTGCTTCTCTCACATATATTTGAACCTGTTTGGAGGAGGAGAGGGTTGTCCATGTACATGAGACAGTTGTAACATTGCCTCAAAATTCCCAGATTCACCAGCTGGACTGAAGGGGAAACATTGACTGACCTTTGGACATGCTAGAGTAATAGGGAAACTGAATTTAAGATGGACCAATAGAGGACAGGGTAATCGTAGAGAGTAGGTTAGTTCATTCCAATATGACACCGCACATGCAGGCACAGAGATTCCTAGATTTTGGACCAGATTTTCAATCCACTGTCCAGGGCTGCAAACTTATTGGATCTGATCCTCACTGTTATGGGGAGTGCTTCACACCCACTTGTGTAATTTCTTCTCTGGTAAGGTACACCACAAAATGGTCTCCTTTGAAGTAAAAATAAAACCTGGAGCCCCAGCTAACCCTGGAATGTTCAAAAAGTACACTAAGGCTAAATTCCTACTATTAAATAATAACCTGTCAAAATGTCATGCCTCCATAAACCCGGAGAACACTCCTGCCAACATGGAACTGTTCAAAGAAACCCTATGCAAGAATGTTAATGCCTGCATAGAAGCAGCTGTACCCTGTAGAAATTGGAATGAACTGACCTAAAAAATAACCCACTTTGGTGGAATCACAACATCAGTAGGCTTACAGGAGGAATAAAACCATGGCAAAAATTAGGAGGTGTTGCACACAGCAGGATAAAAGTACTCTCATCAAACTAAACAAACAACTTAGAGGACAAATAAGCCAAAGCCAAATCTGAGGAAAATTTGTCCTCCCAAGCCAAGGACAACCACAATGCATTTTCTAGCTATGTCCACAACCTCAAAGGCAATACACAATTGTGTGCAGAGCTCATTGTGAATGGAGTCACCTATACTGAGCCAGAAGATACAGCAAACCTCCTGGTTGATAAATTCACCTCCAACTTTACCCCTCTCACCCCTCAACCTTCCCTCAGGAAATATCATCAATGGAAATTACTGCTATGTATACTGCCTCTGCCTACCTGTATTACTTTTTTTCTCTCTACCCATGGTATTTTTGTCTCTCGCTCTTTTCCTGAATTACTTGCTCATAACTAATCCCCCTCCTCTCTGTTTTTATAGCTCTAGTGGATTTTTCCCTGCAGTTTTCTCCTGGCCACAGTACAGGCAACACAGGTTTGAGGACCTTAACAGATACCCTGCAACTCTAACCTTCGGTCTGGAAGCCACCATTTTAAGCTTAAAATAATACCACTGAAGTATGTGTCCCAGTAAATAACTACTACATAAGCTAATCTTTTAATTAATGTTAGACTTTATAAGCACAACAAGAATTTACAGTGTTTTTTTTTTTTGCTAGTCGCCACGAAAAGCAGATGCCAGCAGCTCCTGTCCTTTCTATTTGGTTACCCACTATCCTCATACTGGTTCTGTGTATTAACTCTTGTTCTGTACTTTATCCTTCCCTGAATTCATTTCTAGCTTCACTCATAACTGCCTTTCCTAGTGCACCTGCCCTATTTTACTGTCTTCAGACTCTTACATATTTTTTTGCGCTGCTTTTAGCTGCTAGTAATACCTCTCTCTCCCTCTCCAAACCCCTCTCTATTGCAGCTTATTTTAACCATACAGCACTGGGTTTGCTCCAAGTAAATCTACTTGTGTAGTTTGAGGCCAGTGTCCTTTTGTAAGCTTACTTCTGCTCATATTTTATTTCTTTTTATTTTATTTCTGGTGACTATACCTTTAGAAACTGTATATCCTTGTCTCTCAAGATAGTTTTTCATTATCTTTTTCTGATTGTTTCTATGACTTCATCTTGACCAGGGTACTAGCCCTGCTCCATTCACCCTCGCTATGCTCGGGCTCACATCACTCCCCTACCCTATCCCCATTTCCACCCACCCCCATTACAATTACCTTTATACCTAACTATCCCTCCCCTTCCTGTCCCACTCGCCACTATAATTCCACTTTCTGCCTATTGCCACAACCACCTTACTAATCTGTCAATCTTGTCAACACCACTTCCTCTATACCACTGTCTCTACCTACTCTATCTGACCATATTTTATTCCAACATGTATTATTTTCTAATATCTTCTACACTACTCCTTATTCTCTCTATCTCCACCTCTTACCACTCCAATCTCTCTGACCCACTCCCATGTTCACCAACTTCTCACTCATACAACATATATCCAACTACTTCATCTTTTACTGTCTCTCCTAATCTCTTTACTACCTCTACCTCAAATCTATATAAACTATCCATAATACAGGTGTTTAAACCTTCCCACGAAGCTAAGTCAAAACTATACAAACTCCATCTAGCATCTACTACACACTATCCTCACTAAAAACCTACTTTGTTCTGGAGATATCCATCCCAACCCTGGCCCCTCTTCTCTCCCCAAAACTACCTCTACACTGCCCCCATCTTACTCCTCTAACAGTCACCAACCTCAGTCACAACAATCATCTCCATCCAAATACTTAACTATTTACTCATTGAATATTCAGAGTCTAGCAAATAAAGTCACTGAGCTGCACTCATGGACAGCTCTCAATACCCCTCACATCATCTCCCTATCTGAAACCTGGCTCAAGCCACAAATCTCAAATAGTGAAATACTCCCATCAGGTTATAATATCTTCCAATTTGATAGACCTGTAAAAAGGTGGTGGCATGGCCATCCTCTACTCAAATAACCTTAACCTCTCACCATACCCTTCCCCAATTCCTGACTTCCTCCCAGCTGATATCATCATCCTTAACTGCCATCTGAATCCCACATAAAATTGCAATTGCCTCTATCTACCTTCCTCCTGGTAACAATCTGCCCATTTCTGAAAACATTATATCCTGGTTCTCCCACAACATACCATATGAGACACTTATCCTTGGTGATGTCAACACTGATTGGTCCAAACTCACAACTGACTCCCCCCAACTCAGTATTCACCTACATGGCTTCCACCAACTTATAACATCTTCCACTCGCTTCCATAAAAATTCCACTTCCAGCTCCATCATAGACTGGATCCTTAAGAATTCCCCCCACCAATACCACAATCCCACCACCTTACCTTACTCCCTCAGTGATCATCTCCCTATCACCATCTTAAGACACTACTCCCATATTCCTAAACCCCACCTTATCAAAGAATGTCAAAAACTATTGACTTTCAATTCTTCCCAATTTAACTCCATTCTCCACAACATAGATTGGCCCATCCTAAAACACCTCATCCTAAACGATGCTGTAAGCACTTTCAATAGTATCTTCATGAATACTCTAAACTCCTTAGCTCCCTCTAGGAAGATCAGAGTAAAATCAAATCATGCTCCCTGGCTCTCCAAAGAGACTAGGTCCCTTATGAAACAAAGAGATCGTGCTTGGAAAACCTGGATAAAACTAAACAACCACCTTTTCTTCAAAAATACAGGCAACTGAGGAACCTTGCAAAAAAACATACAACTAATGACAAAAAGTTATACTGTAGCTCTGCTCAGCTTAACAAAAAATCTAATCCTCGAAAATTTTGGTCAACTCTCAACAACATCCTCTATCTTGGAAAGCCCTCTAATCCCTCCCCATACCCTAACTCTTCCTCTCAGGAAACAGCTACCCTCCTGAATAAACACTTTATCTCTTCCATCCAAAATCTGGTAACTTCTAAGCCAAACTCTACTTTGACACCCACCTCTCCAAGTCCCACTAACACAACTTTGTTTTCTTTTGAGCCAGTTCCCATTACTTACATCAAATCTCTACTACTCAAGCTAAAACCTTGCTCTCCTTCCACTGACAATCTATCTCCTACATTCCTCAAACTTGCTGCTGACTCAATTTCCTATCCTATATCTATACTAATTAATCGATCTATTCTGGAATCAACTGTCCCCACCCTTTGGAAATCTTTTTTCACTATCCCTCTTCATAAAGGTGGAAACTCCACTGACCCCTCAAACTACTGACCCATTGCCATTCTGTCCCCCCTCTCCAAGATATTAGAAAAATGTATTCACTCACAGCTTCTCAATCACCTCATCACACACCACTTACTTACCCCTACCCAAAATTGATTTCGTCCTCACCACAGCACCACCACTGCCCTCCTCTCCTTCACTCATATCATTGTAGATGCCCTAGACAACAATAAACTAATTTCCTGTCTCTTCCTAGATCTCTCCAAAGCCTTCGATACTGTCTCTCATCCTCTACTACTATCCAAACTTTCAAATCTCCACCTATCCCCCTCCGCAGTTGCCTGGTTTAATAGTTACCTATCTGGCAGGGAACAATCTGTCAAATGGCTCTCATCCTCCTCACCTTTCCTTCCCATTGCCACTGGTATTCCCCAAAGCTCCATCTTGGGACCCCTTTTGTTTAACATCTTCACCAATGATCTTTACACCTCATGCAAATAATCCTCCCTTATTCAGTATGCCGACAACTCCACACTTATATCCATCTCAAATAACATTCCTGAACTACACTCTATGACCCAACAGGCCCTAATATCCACTGAACAATGGCTCTCTCACAACCTATTGATCCTAAATCCCAAAAAGACCAAACTCCTACTTTTCCTTCCCCGTTCTCTTTCTCATCACAAAACCTCCTTTTCTATTACATCTTCTAACAATACAACTATCCAACCTGGCACCCACACAAAACTCCTAGGGGTTATTATTGATGATGAACTAAAGTTCAACCTACACATACTCCAATGTATAAAAAAAAAAACAAACCAGAAACTAGGTCTGCTATATCGGAACAAAAAATTCCTAACCCCTGAATCTAGACTTACCCTGGGCCAGGCAATCCTCCTCCCCTCCCTCTTATACGTTGCCCCAGTTCTTACCAATATCCAGGCCTCCACTCTAAACAAACTCCAGCAGACTTACCATAAAATAGCCAGATTCATTACTAACTCCCCATACAACTCACACTACTGCATTTCTTTAAACTCTCTTCAATGGTTTGAACTCCCCCAATTTCTGCTATCTTATCAATTTCATATGCTGCACTCTATTCTTTATAAACCCTCCTTCTGTCCATCTCTATCTTCCTTAGTCTCCATCTACATCCCATCCCGGACCATCCGTACTTCTAACCAACAATTACTTGATATCTCCCACCCAAAAACGTCAGTAGGCAAACTACTCTATAAACACTCCCTTGCCCATGCGTGGAACAACCTTCCCATTGACCTACATTCAATCTCCCACACCTCACACTTTAAAAATAAACTAAAAGCTTATTTTCTCAATTCCAGCATCTGCCCTTGCCATGACCCAACCTAGTCTTTCTTCCCTTTATGTACCCTCAAAAGGACCATACTTAGTACCTCATTACACCTCTCTCTCCAATGTGTCTACTATGCATTTGCACAATTTTATACAAATAAAAAAATGTTATTGTTGACCTATTGAACTATATCAATGTAAAATTGTTACTTAGCTTCTTTTTAATGCAACTTTAACTTTATGCATGTAACCCAACATATGTGAATCTTTTTGCTATAACTGCTATTATATCAATATTGTTTAAATTTGTAATTGTTTAAAATGTACTACTGGAGCTTTTCTCCTCGGGTCTCCACTGAAAATGGGCCACAAGCCCAGTTGGACAAACCCGGTTAACAAATGTCAATAAATAAATAAATAAATAAATTAAATAACTATCCCTACTATCACTAGGGAGCAGGTCCTTAATGTTCTCTCTAAGGCCAAGAACACTGCATCAATGGGCCCAGACAATATACAGGATGTCTTCCAGATAGCATGAAACACGACCTACCAGGCCATCTGGAATTACTATTTAACTGTAACAATTCCAGAAAGCCTGGAATTGCTATTTAACTGTAGACCCAAACAGGCTTCAATACTTAAGAATGGAGAACAAAAACAGTCATCCCTCTGCACAAAGGTGGGCCATCTACAGACCCTGGAAACCACAGACCCTTAAGACTCACTAGTCTCATATGGAAAGATATGGAAAGAATTATCATGGAAATGATTAATAATGACATAGGAAACCCCCAGTCCCTGGAATGAACCAAATTTGGTTTTATCAAGGGCAGGTCATGCCTACTCAACTGGGTGGACTTCTTTGAGAACATCACCAAAGCAATCGTTGAGGGCAAAATGGTTCACATTGCCAACCTTGACCTAGCCAAGGCATTTGACACAATGCCCCACTCAGGCATTGTTGACAAACTCAAGAGGTTAGGTATAGGTGACATTGACATAAATCCTTATGTCACGTGGTGGATAGCCAGATGGATCACAGACAGGACCCAGGAAGTTGGAATCAGGGGTTCACCTTTACAAAGAGGTCATTCATAAGCAGAGTCCCTTAGGGATAAAGCCTGGGACCACTCCTTTGTGCCATTTACTTCTCTGAAGTAAAGGCCAATGTCAATGGCCTTTGTCTGACTAAATTTGCAGGTGACTGCAAATTAGGAGCAGTCATAGAATCCCCCACTAACACAAATGTTGTCCAGGAAGGGCTGCCACAGACAAATAACTGGTGTCAGAGCCATGGACTAAAACTAAATGCCAATAAATGCATAATAGCACCCTTCAGCAAGTCTTGTACTCCTGGTAATTATCATAATGATAACACATCCTTAAGAGTTGACCCAGTAGTCAGGGACTTAGGGACACACATAGATAGTAATCTAGCCTTTGACCATCACATGTCTACAGTAGTGAGAAAATCATTCTATGCTCTGCAACTTTATAAACAAAGGTATGGCATCTAAGTCCAAGGAAGTCATTGTTACACTGTATTCAGCATTCATCAGACCTATCATTGAGTACAATGCCCATTTGGTAAGTACCTAACCAGGCACATCCAACAACTGGAATGTTTATAGAGGTTTCTCACTAAAAGAATACAATGTATAAGTAACATGTCCTATGCAGACCACATCAAGGCTCTATCGCTGTATTCTGTCTCCTACAGGCTGTTGAGGGGAGATCTATGCCTGGCATACAGGGCATTGTCAGATCCCACTTTGGCGGACCTCCTGCATATCCGCAAAATAAACAGCACCAGAATGAACAGTTCTAAAGATTTAAACCTTGCCTGTGATATAAATAGGACCTGCTGGAGAGACAGATATGCATTCCAGGGATTACCCCATCTCTGGAACAGACTCCCCATCCAAGGGAATCAGAGTTCCTCCCTAAATCAATTCAAGTATAACTTGGAAAATTGGATGGGGAACAGGAAATTAATCCCTAGTTTGGCAGCTATGTCTCTAATGAATGTGCGTATCCTGTAAATGGTTCATCTCCCAGACCCATGTTTACACTTATCAAGGGCACCAGAACTTATTAAAGATTTGGGACACATGGCCATGCTTAAAAAGTCCCTTGTGGTCATTAGCCTAGTGCACATCTATGACCTTATATTATATTTCTTTTAGTTCCACCAGATTTTGCCTCTAAGTCTTAGAACATAGTCCAGGTTTGTGCCATTGATGCTTGCTGTTCCCGTTACACCTCCTTATCCCATTCTCCAAGTCGACAGTGTAATGTATGTAGAGATATATGCATACCTCAGCCGAGAAATCACCGTAGAAATTAGGGTTCCAGTCCATTAGTTTGAGTGCCAATGCTCCTTTTGTACAAATGTCACAATAATGTATGTATGTAGTTATTTATGTGTACAAATGTCACAATAATGTATGTACGTAATTATTTGTGTACAAATGTCACAATAATGTATGTACGTAATTATTTATTTATGTGAACAAATGTCACAATAATGTATGTACGTAGTTATTTATTTATGTGTACAAATGTCACAATAATGTATGTACGTAGTTATTTATGTGCACAAATGTCACAATAATGTATGTACGTAGTTATTTATTTATGTGTACAAATGTCACAATAATGTATGTATGTAGTTATTTATGTGTACAAATGTCACAAAAATGTATGTACATGGTTATTTATGTGTACAAATGGCACAATAGTGTATGTATGTAATTATTTATGTTTACAAATGTCACAATAATTTATGTACGTAGTTATTTATTTATGTGTGCAAATGTCACAATAATGTATGTACGTAGTTATTTATGTGTACAAATGTCACAATAATGTATGTACATAGTTATTTATTTATGTGTACAAATGTCACAATAATGTATGTATGTAATTATTTATTTATGTGTACAAATGTCACAATAATGTATGTACGTAGTTATTTATTTATGTGTACAAATGTCACAATAATGTATGTACGTAGTTATTTATTTATGTGCACAAATGTCACAATAATGTATGTATGTAGTTATTTATGTGTACAAATGTCACAATAATGTATATACATAGTTATTTATTTATGCTCTGCTGACCAGATAAGTCCCACTAGGCTGATGGTCTGTTTTCAAGGGAAAACTATGGTGGTATTCAGTCTAGCTCAAGAAATTTTCGCCAGGGCAACAGGAAAATCCTTTTACTTTTTTCTATAAATATGACTGCATCTTTTACACCCTCCTGAGCTACCACCATCTCATGATTTTAATTCTCTAAGAAAGCCAGTTAAAACAATAGGATTATGGTCATTAATATTCAGTGAAGGTATCCAAAGACTCCTTATTCTGCTGGGTCAGTTTATAATGACCAAGACAAGAGTCAAGGGAGTGCCTATGATACAATCTAATAAGGAACGTTTTTTCACACACACACAGTAAGCGTTCATTTTCTAACAACAGGAATAATAGTAATTTAAATAGCTCCGCTTCATCTACTGTTTCCTTCACTTTGCCTGAAGGACCGGAGCAAAGTTTTCCTGATGTTAATGATGAATGAGAAAATTTTCCAGCACTACCAGAAGCTGCTAACACTTCAGAGTTCAAACAGAGATTTCAGAATAACAACCAGCAGACAAGTGTTTGTTTGTGTCTTTCGGCTTTTCCCCATTAGGGGTCGCCACAGCGGAACTCCGGTCCGCTAATGATTGGTAGTGGATTTTTACATACCGGGTTACCAGCCCTGAAGCACAACCTTCAATGAAGGCATGCCCCATTCACGTATGCCTCTACACAGAAGATGCTCTAGCTGAGAATTGAACGGCACAACGTCTTGCTATGAGGCGACAATGCTACCGCAGCACCACCACTGCAGTACAACCAGCAGACAAATAATAAATCCAATTCCAAATTCCATGGAAAACGAGATAGAAATGACTGCGGACAGCGGAAGAATAATGGTGGTAACTACAAAGGACAATTTAATAAGAAAAAAAGATGGAATTAGTAGACAATCAGTTATAAATGATGTTTTATTGTTGAATGTATCTAATAGTGAAGTATCTGATGCAGTTAAATCTATGTTGTGTCTAGGTTTAAAATTCATACCCACTGCTTTGCCCAGGCTGCACATTCTTAAACAGGAGATTTTTTTATTAGGTAGAAAGTTACATCTTAAAAGTTTTTTTAGTAAAAATAATGGTGCTAATGATGGATGTTTTGAAAATACCTTGGAAGACTCTTTTTATTCATGCAATTCTTCTTTTGTAGATAATTTGATGAGAATGAAGTTGAATGTAATGTTGTTAATGAATATAGTGCTGCTAATGCGTATACAGAACTGGATACTAGTGCAATTAAAAACAAGTCACTTTATTCCTCCATATACCAATATAAGTATATAGATTTATATTTCCACTATTCATTTTGGAATAGAAAAACATTACAATGCATTGATGTATAATAAATCTGATGTTCATTTCAATTTAGATAAACTGCAATGGACTGAATTTTGCAAGTTTTGTAAAGATAGAAGTTTTGCTGTAAAGCCATTAGATAAATGCAATCAAATAGTGATTTTAAATTATGTACAATATTTAGATATGTGTACATGCATTTAAATGATGTTGAGGTTTACGAGAAATGTGATATAGATAGATATTTTAAAGCTATTGATGAATATTTGTTGCTGCTTGAAAAGGGAAAATATTTGGGCTACTTTTCTGCCAATGATGTGTTAAGAAAGTTTAGTGTAGTAGACTTTGGCTGTCTTCTACTGTCTACCCAAGACACATAAAGGCCTTGAGAAATTGACTGGAAGACCTACTGTGTCTGCTGAAAAATATTTTTTAAAACCTGTTGGTACATTCTTGCATGAGTATTTGAGGAAATATGCTTTGGAATTACCCTCGTATACAAGAGATGGCCAAGATTTTTTAACCAAAATACAGGGTTTAGAATGGAATAGTTCTATGTATTGGTTATGCATGGATGTGAAAAGCCTGTACACCAACATCAGGCATGAGGTTGGTGTCCAGGCTTTGTTTTATTTTTTTGGGCCATTCCCCTATGTTCAGTTTTGTGATTGATTTAGTGGTCTTTTGTTTAAAACACAATTTTTTTCACATTTAATGGGGAAGTCTTCTATCAACTGCAGAGTATTGCAATGGGGGCAGCTTTTGCCCCCATGTATGCAAACCTGGTAATGGGTAAATTTGAGTTTGATAAGATATACCATCATAATTTCTATAAAACCCAGGTTTTGCTTTATTTAAGGTTTATTGATGACCTCATTTTTTATGTGATGGTCCTATGGAGGCAGCTACTCACTTTGTGGAAGATTTACAAATTAATAATATGGGCCTACAATTTGATGGTATTCAGCTTGGAACAGAAGTTAGATTTTTAGATATTAAGCTCAGTCAACTTAATACTGGGCTACATAACAAGTTTACTTGTAAAAATCAGTTTCTATATGGTAACAGTTGCCATCCAGATCATTTAATAAAGATTCTACCCTATAATGAATTTTTGAGGATACATAGACTATGTAATAGGGATGAAATCTTTATACAAGAAATTTTGGAAACAGAAAATGTGTTCCTAAATTGAGGTTATAAGATAGATATTGTTAAAGAAGCTAAGGTTAGGATTATGAATCTTAGGTGGCCCAGTGTCCAAAATAATGTGAGAAATGAAAACATGAGGGGCAGAATGTATTCTTGGCCTGATGACAATGTTTGTAATATTCCTGCTGAGTATGTATTTAACAAGGAAGAGAATTTGAGTAACATTTTCTTTGTAACTACATATAACGTTATTAGTGACAAAATAGTTAATACAGCCCGTCAATTTTGGCCTATGTTGCTTCGAGATAAGGAGCTAAATAAATTGCTGCCACAAAGGTTAAACATTTCTTATAAGTGAGCCAGAAGAAATCTTAGAGATATGGTTGTGCATAATCAATTTGAACCACCTATAATGGATATTAGTGTTGGGATGCCTATATCTAAAGGCACTATACCATGCAATAAATGCTCTATATGTAAAAATGTGATCAATAGCTTTAAGTATATTAATGGACATCACTTTTTGGTTAAGGGTAATTTCAATTGTAATACATGTGGGGTTATATAGGCTCTTAGATGTAGCTGTAATAAATTTTACATTGGTCAGACGAGCAGAAGTTTTAAAGTTCGTTTTCAAGAACTTCTAAGAGATATAAAAAATGGCAAAATTGATAGGCCCCTTGGTAGTCATTTTTCTGAATTTCCCAATTGTAACCCTAATCATATTATTGGTTGTGTTTTGGAAAAGGTTGAGACACTCTTGGGGGAACTAGTGAATCTGGATGTTAAGTTATGTAAAAAGGAGACATATATTTTAAAGTTTAATACTTTGGAACCCTTAGGGTTAAATAAGGAATGTGACTGAAAATATGTAATTTAATTTAACTTAATTGATTAATTGCAGTGGGTGTGTTTTGTAAAGCTTAGGTGTATATAATATTGATGCTTTTTATGTTATTTTACTCTGTGAAGGCTGTATAGTCGAGGTGCTAAGTAATAAAAGGTGGGCTGTTCGTTGTCTTGGCGGTATAGTTTTCCTGTTTTTGCTTTAGTATATATATGTTTTTACACACTGCCTGACTTAATTTCAATACAGAAAGTCAGTTAAAAAGGTATGCATTTTTTATGCAATATATGTGGCACAGGATTTCAATGTATGCAACTACAGTTGGGATGGAGACAAAATGTCCATTGTTTGGCTATGTTGTTAAATTATCTGCAGAGACCTCTGCAATTAGACAATTAGAGCCATATTCACTAGTGAGAGAACAATTTGCGCACTTTCAGTAGTCATGAGTCATATGATGTGCGTCAGCAGAGAGTGCGGGGAGCAAGAGTACAGAAAAGGTGCATTTGGAGCCATTTCAGAAGTTTCATTTCTTCTTCCTAATTTAAGTAGCACTGATGTTCTGTTGACATATCTCTGACAAGGCAAATTGTTCCCTCCACAGAAGACAACTAACAATGTTTATTCTGTCTGCACTCACCTCTGGTAATTTATTGTTTGACAGTGGCCTGCATAAATATCTGGGCAGGAAATGAGATTACAGTATGTACCCAAGTCTGTTTCAGCGTCATAAGTGCAGAAGTTTGACAGCTTCTCTGTAATAACTGTAATAAAACTATAACAAGCATCTCAGATGCTAGTCAGTTGTTGTCAGTGCCTCAGAATATCTAATCTTATTTAAATGGTTAGTACAACTCATTCTGCAACTTGGCAGTCCTGTAATACAGACGCTGGTGGTTACAGCCCAGAAAGCTAAAGTCATTAACCGTTTCAGGCCAGAAAGCTAAAGTCATTAACCATTTATGTTCTTGTTATAAACCAAGCAATTGACATCAGCTGTTGCAAGTACCTTATCATACCTTTCAAACATCCCCGTTAAAACAAACGAGGGCATATCTGCAGCTCCTATGTTATTATTAAGTAAATAGTAGCCCTGTAACAGGCTGTAACACTGTTGGGTACCAGGCCAACCTGAATGTTTATTTATTTATTTATTTATTTATGCTGTTTTAATTATGCAATATAAAGTAACTTCAACTATACATTGAAAACAAGACATTCAAGATAATATTGTGTATTTTGCTTACTACTACTAAAAATTATGTGTGGACAAGAAAGAACATTTAAGATTCTACCAAAATTACATTACATGGTCTGAGAGTTGGTGCAGATGGCTGAGCCTGTGAGCTGTAGTTCTTATAGTAAATGGTTTGTTTGCATCGGCCCTTATTTGCCTATTCTGTGACCTTAAGCAGACATTGCTCCCAGGTAATCCCTGACAAGGGACTGTGTGTTCAGTAGGCTTCCAAGGTTACTAAACAGGCATTATTATTATCGCACTTGAGCTGCACATTATGAAGCAGCTTGTGATCATTTATATGGTTGTCTCTCATTGTTCTCATTTCTCTTTGTTGGGCAGTCACCAGAGTACTGGGAATTTACCTGCTAGGCACAAGCTACAGGGTTTGATTCTCACCTTTGCTCACTGCCTGGTTATTGGCTATGTGTGTAATAATCTAATAATCTGCACACTAATTGCCTAGCATTCACCTGTGAACCTCTATATACTCATTCATTCTGATTAGACACTTTATCCGATTCAGGTTCATGGACAGCCAGAAGCAATCCAAGTTCTGAATGGATACAAGGTACAGAAACTAACCAAGAACAAAACAACTGTTTTCAGTGGGACTTAAAGGCATGCACCTTTCATCCACCCCATCACTTCTCTTTCATACCCTTTCTCAAGACTCTATCCCACCTATCTCTCTTTCTCCATTACTATATCTTATTTCAAACCCTCCTTTCTCACGCTCTGCTTACATTCCCCTCTCATTCATCCTGTCTGATCTAATGCAGGGTGAAATCTGCAGACATCTGTAATTCTTTCTTTCTGAAACAGATTTACAGTGCTGCAATTATACTGTACATACAAAGATGTTCGTTTTACTACAGCCATTCCTAATTACTGTGCAGAATACTATTGTTAAGTCTGTAATTCACTGTATTTAACAGGCTAAGCCTGAAACTGGTTAATATGGCTTGCCTACCCCAATGAACAAATTAAAAATAAATAGAAATATGAGATGCTGAAATGCAGAACACATACTTAATCATACATGGGCATGGAAAATTTGGAGGATAGACAATTTACCTATGGCCCATTTCTGCGATGTGGAAAAAGACAACCTTCAGGTGAAAAAACATGCAAATAAACAAGGGCTGTATAGCCACTACACTGTGTGAAACATCCTAGGCTGTAGAACCAAGTTCTGCGTGACAGCAAAACTAGCCATTGTAGCAGTGTGCCTCCGTAGAATGAAATATCTAGACAAAGTAGACATAATGTAGCAATGCCTGTCGTTTAGTCTCACTAATTTGTCATAGATACATATGTTTTCCTTTAAAATACAGCAGAACTTAATAGCGCAGCTAATACATAGCTGTCTCCTACATCATTCTGATGTTTTCTGAAAAATGTTATGAACACTATTACACAGTTTCTCCCTAAAATAATCCATTCTCTTTACTAAGTTTTAATCAGAAGTAATGCAGTATTTACACTAACCAGAGATAGTGAAAAAGCTTGTTATTTTATAGTATAATTGGATATACTTTAAATTTCTCTATTGTTTCATACTCAGTCATTTTACATCTTCATAATGGGCACTTTCCAGTTGTCTTTTACAGGATACATTTAACTTAAATATAATTATGAATATTATATTTAAGTTAAATATAATTACGCTTATGTTATAAGTGTACACCATGCCCTACTCTACTAGTTTTAGTGGGTCTATGTTAAATAATCAGACGTCCAAAATGTCGAACATTGCATGGTCGAGACCAAATGTTTGACATCTGGATGTTCGAATAGCAAAAAAAAAAAAAAGAAAAAAAGAAAAACACACCTTAACAGTGTGAGCAGGGGGGCAAGCCCCCTGCACCTCCCATGTGTTGGGCTGTGCCCCCCACACCCCCCCCTACTTATATATACCAACTCTGAAACCGCACTTCAGTGCAGAAAAGGGATATTCTCCCTATCTGCATGGTACAGTGCCATTGAAAGTCAATCTTCAAACACTTGCAATTTTGAACATTTGGTTTCATCCATGTAACATTTGAAATTGTAAGCATTCGAAGAATTGACATAGACCCATTTTAGTTACCCTTGATGAACTGACATCATATTTACTGTTATATTAACTTCCCAATTGTACTACTCTGAGACATGCCTGCTGTTGTACCTTACATATTGCAGGTTTTAGTCATTATTTTAAAAGCTGTGCAATGACTCTTAGTTTACCTCTCCTTCCTGCCTTATGTAGTAGTCCCATCTAATTTATGTCTATTCTTAATGCTGGTATCCTGTACTGTTATAATTGTCTTCCTTCCTAACCTTAAACCTTTGCCTTTTATAGCATTTCTTTCTAACTTAATATCTATGCAGCTCTGTTCTCCACATACAAACTGATACTGTTTCAGTCATCTCCACTTTTTCTTTCTCTTTCTCCTGAGAACATAATACTTAAAACTGAAAACCAAAACAGCAAACAAGTTAGCATTCAATCCTTACTGATTGATTTCTGTAGTAATACAAGTAGCTGCAACCTGGTCCTTCCTGCTTCATTCACCCTTGCTCCACTCGGGCTCACTCTGCTCACCTACCCGACCCTCATTTCCTACCCACCCCCCACTACATCTCAACTTATACCCCCTACACTCCACCCCCTCAACATCTCAACCAATTAAAACAATCTCTATATTACACATCATCACCCCCTACCCACATATGTCACATCTCTTTCACTCCATATCCCATAATTCCTTCTTATCTTTTAACAATTTTCTCTCATCCTGTTACCTGCTTCTCTACTCTAATAAATTAACCAAAATTCTTGGCCCATTGATACCCCAAGAGGTTAGTGTATGTCGTCAGCACTACTTACATTCCTACTCTTTATCTCCAGGACTGGTGCAAACATGTTGGTGGCCACAGCAGTTGGAGGCCCTACCCAGGAGAATATAAAAAGTGTGACCACATTGCCATCATGCCCCCCTTCTCTGTCAAGCTCAGGCAGCACCATTTAATGATCACTGTATAGTGTTATGACATTCAGAATATTACAAAGACTTGAAATGTTAAGGTACACACCTACTGGCATTTACTACCAATGTTACATTATACAAGCCCCTGTACCACAGCAAGGTAGCCACTCACAATGGTGCACACACACACACACACACACACACACACACACACACACACACACACACACACACACAAACACACACACACACACACACACACAAACACACTGACTGGAGCGGCGCAGTGCTACAGTGGTTGACATTGTCACCCCGCAGCAAGAGGTTCTCTGGTTCAAATCTCAGCTGGCGTGCCTTCTGTGCAGAGTCTGCATATCCTCCCTGCATTCACGTGGGTTTCCTCCCACATTCCAAAGACATGCTTCTGGAGAGTTTCTCCCTGGGTCTCCACTTAAAATAGGCTCTGTCCTAGTCAGACTTTCCCAGTCAACAAATGTTAAATAAATAAATAAATAACTTAGTACCAATGCTACATTACGACAAACCCCTGTACCACAGCAAGGTAACCACACACAGAGGTACACACACTGACTGGCATTTATTACATCATGACAAGCTCCTGTACCACAGCAAGGTAGCTACTCACAGATGTGCACACACACACACACACACACACACACACACACACACACACACACACACACACACACACACACACACACACACACACATACACACACACACACACTCTGACTGGCATTTAGTAGCATTTAGAAGCAATGTTTTTACATTATGACAAGCCTCTGTACTGCATCAAGGTAGCCAGTCCCACACAGGTACAGAAAGACACCCACACAGACTCTCTCACACGGTAAAGAGACACAAGACAGCCAGCTACACAGATTCTCGCACACAGGACATAGGCAGCCACACATGATGAAGACACCACTAAAGTAAGACTGAACATTAAGAATTTTTAAATACTGGGCTTATGAACTAATAATGATGCTAGAATAAGATTTTGCAGTAGCATGTATTGCGTGACCCCACATTTTTGATGAACAGACCAAAACTAACAAACATCTGGACATTGTGCAACATTCTCACAGCCCATGCCAACCTTCTAACCTCTCAGCATAAGTCCAAAGCTGAAAATAACCACAGAACAAAGGTGTAACATCAAGGACAGTTGCAAACATTGCTATGATAAAAAAAAGATATTAGAACAGGGTTTGCATTAGCACCCATTAAAATATTCAGTACATTCTGCAGAACTCTCATAGTCCCCCAAAAGTCTCAGCACAACGCTAGAGGAGGTAAAAAACAAACAAACAAAAAACAAAACAAGGACGCAACATTACTGATTTAAAACACTGTGCTTATGAACTAATAAAGATGGTAGAATAATGAGTAACTAACAAAAAATATGGTCAAACATCTAAACATTGTGCAGCATTAACATTCTCACAGACCCTACCCCTCTCCTAACCTGTGAGCATTAACATTCTCACAGCCCCTACCCCTCTCCTAACCTCTCAGCATTAACATTCCCACAGACCCTACCCCTCTCCTAACCTGTCAGCATTAACATTCTCACAGACCCTACCCCTCTCCTAACCTCTCAGCATTAACATTCCCACAGACCCTACCCCTCTCCTAACCTCTCAGCATTAACATTCTCACAGACCCTACCCCTCTCCTAACCTCTCAGCATTAACATTCTCACGGCCCCTACCCCTCTCCTAACCTGTGAGCATTAACATTCTCACAGACCCTACCCCTCTCCTAACCTGTGAGCATTAACATTCTCACAGACCCTACCCCTCTCCTAACCTCTCAGCATTAACATTCTCACGGCCCCCACCCCTCTCCTAACCTCTCAGCATTAACATTCTCACGGCCCCTACCCCTCTCCTAACCTGTGAGCATTAACATTCTCGCAGCCCCTACCCTTCTCCTAACCTGTGAGCATTAACATTCTCACACCCTACCCCTCTCCTAACCTCTCAGTATTAACATTCCCACACCCTACCCCTCTCCTAACCTCTCAGCATTAACATTCTCACAGCCCCTACCCCTCTCCTAACCTCTCAGCATTAACATTCTCACAGCCCCTACCCCTCTCCTAACCTCTCAGCATTAACATTCTCACAGCCCCCACCCCTCTCCTAACCTCTCAGCATTAACATTCTCACACCCTACCCCTCTCCTAACCTCTCAGCATTAACATTCTCACAGCCCCTACCCCTCTCCTAACCTCTCAGTATTAACATTCTCACACCCTACCCCTCTCCTAACCTCTCAGCATTAACATTCTCACAGCCCCTACCCCTCTCCTAACCTGTCAGCATTAACATTCTCACACCCTACCCCTCTCCTAACCTCTCAGCATTAACATTCTCACACCCTACCCCTCTCCTAACCTCTCAGCATTAACATTCTCACACCCTACCCCTCTCCTAACCTCTCAGTATTAACATTCTCACAGCCCCTACCCCTCTCCTAACCTCTCAGCATTAACATTCTCACACCCTACCCCTCTCCTAACCTCTCAGCATTAACATTCTCACAGCCCCTACCCCTCTTCTAACCTGTCAGCATTAGCATTCTCACGGCCCCTACCCCTCTCCTAACCTCTCAGCATTAACATTCTCACAGACCCTACCCCTCTCCTAACCTGTCAGCATTAACATTCTCACAGACCCTACCCCTCTCCTAACCTGTCAGCATTAACATTCTCACAGCCCCTACCCCTCTCCTAACCTCTCAGCATTAACATTCTCACACCCTACCCCTCTCCTAACCTCTCAGTATTAACATTCTCACAGCCCCTACCCCTCTCCTAACCTCTCAGTATTAACATTCTCACAGCCCCCACCCCTCTCCTAACCTGTGAGCATTAGCATTTTCACAGCCCCTATCCCTCTCCTAACCTGTCAGCATTAACATTCTCACAGACCCTACCCCTCTTCTAACCTCTCAGCATTAACATTCTCACGGCCCCTACCCCTCTTCTAACCTGTCAGCATTAACATTCTCACAGACCCTACCCCTCTCCTAACCTGTGAGCATTAACATTCTCACAGCCCCTACCCCTCTCCTAACCTCTCAGCATTAACATTCTCACACCCTACCCCTCTCCTAACCTCTCAGCATTAACATTCTCACACCCTACCCCTCTCCTAACCTCTCAGCATTAACATTCTCACAGCCCCCACCCCTCTCCTAACCTGTCAGCATTAACATTCTCACAGCCCCTACCCCTCTCCTAACCTCTCAGCATTAACATTCTCACAGCCCCCACCCCTCTCCTAACCTCGCAGCTCAACAATTCCAGACAAAGCCAAAAACAAAAAACCTCAGAACAAAAGGCGTAACAACAGTGATAGTTTGAAACTTTGTTCTGATCAACTTCAATAGTAGAACAGGGTTTGCATTGGCACAGGTGAAGACATCAGTACTTTCGGCAGAATTGTCACAGCCCCTACCCCTCAGTGTCTCAGCACAATAAATCTGGATGAAGTGAAAGTAAAATAAAAACACAAAAGCAAACAATGTGCTTATGAGCAAACAAAGATGCTGGAATAACAGATTTTATAGTAAAATGCTTTGCGTAACCTCACATGTCTTAATGAAAAGAGACAAATACCATGCAAATATCTGAACATTGCACAACATTCTCACAGCCTGTAACCCCCCCCCCCCCCCTTCCAAACTCTCAGCACAATAACTCTGGACAAAGCAATAATTTATCATAGAACAAAGGCGTACCATCAGGGGTAGTTGTAAACATTGCCATTATACACAATACTAGTATCACAGGGTTTGCATTAGTATACATTAAAATAACAACTGCACATTCTGCAACGTTCTCACAGCAGCTAACTCCCCTCTCAACCTCTCAGCATAATAATTCTGGACAGAGCAAAAAATAATCATAGAACAAAGGTGTAGCATCAGGCATAGTTGTAAACATTGTCAATATACACAAAACAATATAAGCAGAACAGGGCTTGCACTGGTATATATTAAAACATCTATACATTCTGCAGCATTCCCACAGCCACTACCCCCCCCCCCACCAATATTTCAGCACAACTGTACATAGAACAAAAATGCATTAATGAATATTCTTATGCAAGAGTAGCTAAAAAAAATACATCAGATCTGGACATTAATTACAGACAGGCCTTCCTTCCTCAATCTCTTAGAACAAGAATTCTAGACAAAAGTAAAATGAAAGTGTTACAACCACAGCTACTCAACCCCCAAAAAAAAATCTTAGCATAAGAACTCTGCACAAAAAAAAAACTTATACAATCCTCTTCCTAGGTTTCACCCCCCCCCTCAAAAAATAAAGTTAAAAATAAACCCAGCAACTTGCCTTTTCTGCAGTTGATAGAAGGCTGCTACTAATCATTTGCTTGGTTCTGCTATACACAGACCAGACCAGCCCTTTCAAATTGCCCTCAAAAGGACAGTTTTTCAGATCTTTTAGAAATTGCCCTTACAAGGGCAGTTAAAATACAGCTCCTTTGCTGGTCCCACAGTTGTTCCAAGGAAACTTGCATCCTCCATCTGTCCTCAGTCCATACCTCTCAACCTCTTAGCATAACAAATCTGGACAAAGCCAAAAATAATGGGGGTGCAAAGGCTTAAAGTAGGGACACTTTAAATATTGCTCATATAAACTTACAAACTTGCTTTCAGGCTTTGCCTTAGCATACATTTTTCTGAAGGATATAATGTCTGAAACTTAAATGTCTGCCATTATTTAGTGGTTTCAATACTCATTGATTTGTAAGAATACCATACATTTTATGAACAAACCAAAAATATGAAGCAAAATCTGGGCAGTGAGAGGTATAGCTAGCACTTGGATATGTTTCTCTTTACTCTTCATTACTCTGGTGAATCATGTTTACAAGTATGGAAACGAAGGTCAAAAATTCATCTTACAATGATCCAAATAATGTCTGCAAACATGTAAAATAAAAGGAAATGTTCTTCGTGCTTGTTTGGGTTATATTAGTTACCCATCCTCTGTCTGTCGGGTCCATTCCACACAGCCCACTTTTCTGTTCAATATAATGCTGCATGCTGCTAATCCACAGAACAGGCCCAACAGACCACCAATTACAGTAAAGCCAATTAGGAAACTAGAACTTGCTTCCTTGGCTGCTGCAGCCAATCAGTTACCTTCCTTCACTGAAGCAGACCTGATGGAGTGTAGCTTACAGGCAAGTTTTTTCAGAAAAACAAGAAGTTATACAGCCTAATGTCCGAGGAGCCAAGTAAGGACCGGATG
Source organism: Protopterus annectens (assembly GCF_019279795.1). Classification (NCBI taxonomy): domain Eukaryota; kingdom Metazoa; phylum Chordata; order Ceratodontiformes; family Protopteridae; genus Protopterus; species Protopterus annectens. The sequence continues at coordinate 42,027,096 of NC_056749.1, forward strand.
AGATGGAAAAACCAGCGGCTGCTTCATGAAGGGCCCTCATATGCAGGGAAATAACTGTGGACTCCCTGCAGCTGTTGGTTTTGGCGGGTGCCTAACACCAGCTATGTTTGTCTTTCTTGCTCTATTTCATCCTAATTAAAAACAAACGTAGTGGCCAAAATGGATAAAAAAGCCTTATTTATTCACTGTTAAACACTTTTCGTTTACATAAAATAGCAAACTTCCTCAGACCATTTGTGAAAAAGAACTACCCCATTTATATAATTTTAACAAACCACCCCTACTTTCAGAACAGGAAATGATGCAATGCTCCATAAAAACATAATTGCAGCATAAAAATTGCCTTATTATTACAGAGAATTTCAATTTGTATTTAATTAAATAAACCATAATTATTTATAAGAAAAACTTAAAACATACACTTTATTCTTTAAACAAAGTAAAACATGATTTATATTGTAAATGTTGAATAACCATCTAAAAATATACTATAACCAAATATAAAATTGAATTAAATTCTATGTGCCCATTCAGCTAAGCAAATACCCAGCAACCCAATATAAATTGTATTGAATGAGCTAAAAATAGGAATATTGTATGGATAAACCTTAATTCATCTGGTCAATGCCTTTAACCTAAGAACACTATTGATTGTGCAGTAATCATTAAATCCTGGCCAAGCATATGATTATAAGCACAGTTGCCAAATCACTTCAGCCTTTTCAAGCTACAAAGCCCAAGGTCCACCCTTATCCTGTTCATTAATTTGTTGAATGACACAAAATTTAAACTGGTGATTATTGTACTCATGCACATGTTTGGCCAGTGCATTGGTAAGTTCTAATCGCATACATGTGCTCATAGATCCCTTCCTTTAAGGTTCTAGTCATCTTACCTATGTAATACACTGGACACATTTTACACATGGCCACATAAACTACCCTCTTTGAGCTGCAATTGTATTTAACATGCATTTCATATTTTCTTCCTTTTTTCTCAAAAAATTGGCCTTGGTGAAAGTAGTTGCAGTAATTGCACATCCCACACCTTTACATACCCCCTTTACCATTTAATGTCTTTTTATTAAAACTTTCCATTAAATTATTTGAGTTCCTGCCTCTCTGTGCTGCCATTTTTAATCCATCACCTGTTTTATTCCTGATTTGTACATCGTCAATGACTGTCCAATTCTTCAACATGATGGCGTTTATTTCATAAAAATGTCTGCTAAAAGTTGTTGTAAATGTGACCGGGCAATCATAACCATTGTCCCTTATTCTTAACATTTGCTCTCTCATTTTATAATTAAGAATAGGTAAAAAATGCCCATTTATTCTTTTGAAACTTACTTCATCATACAGTTCATAGAGCATATGCTCTTCGTGAACATATCTATAAGCCCCTCACACTCTCAAAATCAGCATCCAAGCTCACCATCCTTGTGGCCTGGACAAACTGCCCTTTAACAACTGCCCTTTTATTTGTTATAGGGTGTGCACTAGTAAAGTCCAAAAAACGAGTTTGAATATGTTGGTTTTCTATGAATCTTTGCCTTGAATCTATTATTAACCATATCCTTACTTAGATTAACATCTAGATAGTTTATTTCTTGGTCACTGACCTCATATGTGAATTTTAAATAGGCTGTTGTGCCATTAATATACTCAAAAAAGTTGTGAAGAGCCTGTTCCTCACCTTTCTATAAAATAAAAATATCATCAAGGCAATGCAATGAGTTTAAGTACTTAGGATCAACAGTTCAGAGTAATGGTGAATGTGGAAGAGAGGTGAAGAAGAGAGTACAGGCAGGGTGGAATGGGTGGAGAAGAGTGTCAGGAGTGATTTGTGACAGACGGGTATCCATAAGAGTGAAAGGGAAGGTCTACAAGAGTGTAGTGAGACCAGCTATGTTATATGGGTTGGAGACAGTGGCATTGACAAAAAGGCAGGAGTCAGAGCTGGATGTGGCAGAGTTAAAGATGTTAAGATTTGCAATCGGTGTGACTAGGATGGATAGGATTAGGAATCGGTATATTAGAGGGTCAGCTCATGTTGGACAGTTTGGAGACAAAGCAAGAGAGACGAGATTGCGTTGGTTTGGACATGTGCTGAGGAGGGATGATGGGTATATTGGGAAAAAGATGCTAAGGATGGAGCTGCCAGGTAAGAGGAATAGAGGAAGGCCTAAGATAAGGTTTATGGACGTGGTGAGAGAGGACATGCAGGCGGTTGGTGTGACAGAGCAAGATGCAGAGGATAGGAAGAAATGGAAAGAGATGATCCGCTGTGGCGACCCCTAACGGGAAAAGCCGAAAGAGAATGATGAATGATGATGATCAAGGCAATGCAAATATAAACTGACGTGTTCGCCATAGTTACTATTCAGCACATATTTTGTCTCCCAAACTGCCATTATTATATTAGCAAATATAGTGCCGCAATGTGAGTCCATGGCAACTCCCACCTTCTGAAGGTAGTAACTACTGTTAAACCTAATATAGTTGTTTTTTTAATAGTATATCAAAAAGATCTATATATAAATTAATCTCCAACTGTGATACACCTTGCTCTCAAAGGTATGACTCGATTGCCTGAATATCTTCCTGCTGTGGAATAAACAAAAATAAATCTTTTATGTCAACAGTTAGGAATAAGACCTTCTCGGCATATGTGCTTATATTTATTAGCTCAAGAAAATGCCACTAGTCTCTACAAATTTGGGATTGATTTTCTAAGTACTTTTTTAACCTGTTACCTAAGTACTTGGCACATGCATAAGTGATGGAATTACGCCCATCAACTATGGGACGAAACTGAGGATTTGTTTCACTGTTGTGTATTTTAGGGGCTCTGAAGATAGTAGGAATGGTGGGAGAAATCATGTTTAAATAATTGTAAGTGTCCATGTTCATAGCTTCATAGGTTCATAGGTAAGTACTAGGCTATCTGCCCGAGGGCATCTATAAGCCTAGCCAGAATGTGTTGGCTTTCACTGCCCCCTTAGATTAGTTCCCTGTACCTAAGTCCAGCAGAGCCATTAGTTCTCTGTGCCTCTGTCCAGCAGAGCCACTCCAGTGATCCCCTGGGTAAATTTTATGTTTCCCATCCACTCATCAAGGTTTCTTTTGAAGAGTGTTAGTGAGGGGCTCTGCCTAATGTAGATTGGAATCCTGTTCCAAAGCATGGTGAGTCTTTGGGACAAGAATCTATCCCTCCAGCACGTCCAATTTATCATTGTGGTGAGGTTTAGATCCCTAGAGCATGTGGCTCTCGGGGATTTGTTCTTTTTTAGGTGGAGCATGTCCATCAATTCTGGGTTGGACATGGCCTTGTATGTCAAGTAGAGATCACCTCTGAGTAAGTGGCATGCAACCAAGTACAGCTGGAGTTTCTTCAGTTGGGCTGCATAGGGCATCTGTTTGAGACCAGTAATCCTTTTGGAGAGGTACTTCTGTGATCTTTCCAGCTGTTGCAGGTGTCTTGTAAGGTACATCCTAAATGGGTAGTTGTACTTTATGATGAGTAGAGGGGCACAATAACCTCTTTTGTTCTAGATGCGAACCCTTTTGTGATTAGGTGGGCCACATAGAAGGATTTTCTAACCACCTTGGCAATATGATTATCAAAGGAGAAATTACTATCTACTTGGATCCCCAGATCCCTTATTACATTTTCTGTATTTAGGGGACTACCACATATGTGGTAGTTCACGGGTACTTTGTTTTTTTCCAAAGGGGATGACTATGCACTTTTTGGCATTTAACTTGAGGCCATGATTTTGACACCAGGTATCCATCTCAGTGAGACCCTTCTGGAGGATGTCTGTATCAGCCAGAGAGTCAATTATGGCCCCCAGTTTGCAGTTGTCTCTGAACTTGGTCAGCCATAGTCCTCCTGTGCTTGCCTGTACCTCTGAGAAGTATATACCAAACAGGAGGGGTCCCAGGACTGAGCCCTGGGGGATGCCACTTGTAACCGGTTTAGAGTCGGACCTAGAGCCTGCAGCTCTCACCATGTGGGTTCTATCTGTGAGTTAATTGGCAACCCATCTCGTGACATAGGGGTTTATGTTCAAGCTGGTGAGCTTGTCTATAATATCAGAATGGGGAATGGTGTCGAAAGCCTTTGCGAGGTCTAGGTAGGCTGTGTGGACCTGCTTTCCCCTCATCTAAAGCCTTGGTAACTGTCTCAAAGAAGTCCACCAGGTTTAGGAGACATGATCTGCCCTTAACAAAGCCAAACTGGGTAGGGTCCTATGTTTGGAGGGTCCCAATGTCTCTGTTAATGAGTTCCATGATGATGTGCTCCATAGCCTTGCAGACCAGGCTAGTCAGGCTTATAGGGCGATAGTTCCCAGGGTCCATTGTGGCTCCACCTCTGTGGAGCAGGATAACTGTTGCTGTGCACCACCCTATGGGTATGTAGCCTGTAGAGAGTATGAGTTTGAACAGTGTGTTTAGGTGAAGGGTTAGTTCATTTTGGATCTCATGTAAGACACAGCCTGCAACACCGTCTGGTCCCATTGAAGCTGTGTTTTTGGCTTTGGATAGGGCTGTTTTAACCTGTGTGTCAGTGATCGCTGGGGCTCTACTTTCTTCTGGTATGGTTATGGGCCCTTTAGGGGGTGGGGGGGAGTTTGCACTAAACCTGTCTGCCAGAATGTTGGCAATATCAGTTGGTTCAGTGTATTTTGTGCCATTCTGCACTAACTCAGAGCAGATCTGAGAGTTTCCACTTATGTTCTTGACATAGCTAAAGAATGCTTTGTAGTTATCTTTGGAGTCCTTGGCAATTTTTCTTTCAAAGCTAGCCATGGATGATTTTATGAGGGATCGTAGTTTCTTGCTGATACTGATCAGGAATGTCTTTCCTTCTTGGGATTTTACTCTTTTCTGTACTAGTTTCCTCCTTCTATTGTATAGCTTGTTTATGGCAGGGGTCCACCAGTCTGGTTTCCTTTTCTTGGAGGAGTGAGTCTTGGTTTGATTGGGATAGCACAATCCATCCATTCTTGCAGGTGCTCATAGAGTCCCTTTGTAAGGGATTCAGCAGCTTGGACAGCATTGTCCTTTAGCATGGGGGCTGTAAACCTTTACATCTCAGTCTTAAGTAATGTGAAGTTTGCTTTTGAAAAGTTTTTCACGGTGGTTTCCTTGATTGGGGGTGGGGGCGGAACGTGAATATCCAGAGTGATTAGTCTATGGTATAATCTAACCAGTGAGGGGTTGACCTCCAGTGTGGAACACTGGTCGCCCATGTTGGTAATGACCAGGTCCAATATGTTGTCAACTCTGGTGGGGGTGTTAACCAGTTGATCCAGGGAGTTTGAGTTTATAAATTTTAGGAAGTTTTGGGTAAGGGAGTTAGTACTTGCGTAGTTCTCCCAGCTAATGTTTGGGTAATTGAAATTACCCAATATTAGCACATTTGGTAGGACCTTCATATTTTCCAGTGTCTCCAGAAATGCTGAATGGGGGTCCTGGGTCATGGTGGGTGATCTGTAGCAAGCTACAATTTGAATTGCAGTTTTGCCCATTGTTAGTTGCACATGGATGATCTCTGAGACACTGTGCTGTGCCACTAACCTGAAGGTGTGGGTATCCTTGATGAATATGGATACACCCCTGCCTTTTGTATTTCGGTCTGGGTTTTGTGGCTGAAATGTTTGGTATGAGCTGTAGCCTGGTAGTGCTGGGGTGCTCAGGTTTCTGTTACTGCACAGGTAGTGATGTTCTCCATACTGAGTAGTGCTTCGAGTGCATGCATTTTGAGGTTTAGACTTCTGGCATTGAGTAGCATTACCCTCAGTTTTTGGTTATTTGTGCTATTTACGTTGGTGGGTTTGTCTTTTGAGCCTTGCCAAAAAAGGCACTATGGGGGAGGCAAAAGTCTTGGCCAGTATTCAAAAGTCTAAGGGTGACAGGTGCAAGCCATCTCTAGCAACATGGCTTGTCAAGCATGTCATCCCAGACGGACAGATACTGGATCCCCTTTGAATGACACCAGAAACTTAGCCAATTGTTGAAATTGATCATTTTTTTCTTTATACTGTGGCATCATTCTTGGTGAGGGCAGGATGCTACTCAGGGTCAGGGTCATACCGGCCTGGGCTACATAATCAGAGAGCTCTTCCATGTCTCTTGTCATGTAGTCCAGGTAGGTAAGTCTCAGGTCATTCACACCAACATGGACAATGACAGAGTCATATTTGTACTTGTTCTGGAGTGACCTGAGTGCTTGTGTTATGTGGCAGATCCTGGCACCTGATAGGCAGCTAACTGTAATCTTCTCCTTGTCTAGCCTAGTTAGTGAGACATCAGTGTGCCTAACTATAGAGTCACCTATTACTAGTGTGTTGGGTATGTTATTTTGCCTTAAGGGCTGTGATTGCATGGCACACTGGTTTTGTGAAGTATGTGTTTCATGGTTTGTGATGGGGGGGTGGAGGTTGCTTGGATGTCTGCTTTGGAGGTCGCTGTTACTTTTGCAGATTTTTATTTAGAGCCTCTGAGTATGTTTTCTTGTATTTATGTGTGTTTTTTGCCAGTGCTGGTTTAATGGGTCTATGTGAGACTGGTGGTGTGATGCAAGTATTTCCCTTCTCCTCTTGACTGTCTGATCCAACCTTGGGTTGAGAGAGCTTAGCCTCCAGTTTGGCTGTATAACTGCATCTCTCGCATGTATTGGTGTTTGGTGGTATTTTCCAGAAACACATCGTTCAACATCATAGTTATTCTTCTGTACGCCACATTCAGCTCATTTTTACTTACATCTTATGTATCTGCACCTAATATAGCATAGATTCTATCATTGTAATCAAATACATCCATAACCGCCAACCCCCTTCCCTTATCTGGTTTCATAATTTTGACATTTTGTTGTCTTAAAAATGCCAGAATCTCTCTCATTAATCGTTAGAGTATCTTTATCACACCTGTTCTACCTACTTAATGCATATCTGATGTCCAAGTCACATATTTTTTCATAAAATGCCAAAATCAGATGTAGAGGAGGATTGAATATGCTACTAATATATAGATCATTATGAGAATTATTGTTGTTATCATTTTGTCCATCCCAAACAGGATCTTTAAATTTAATATTCTTAAGAAAACTTTAAGAACAATTAACACATCAGCCAATCCAGCACCATTTTCATCCTACCATACATCAATTATTAATATTCATATCAGTTCTATAACATCCAATATAACTCTCTCTCTTTTGGCTTTTCCCGGTTAGGGGTCACCACAGTGGATCACCTTGTCTGCTCATGATTGGCAGTGGAGTTTTTATGGTGTCAAGTTGCCAGCCAGATGCCCAACCTTCCACAGAAGGCACACACACATGCACGCACTCATGCCTAGGGCCAATTTTAGCATGTCCAATCCACTTGCAGCATGTCTTTGGGGATGTGGGAGGAAACCGGAGCACCCAGAGGATACCCACATGACCACAGACAGGACATGCAGACTCCACACAGAAGATACCTCAGCCAAAGATCAAACCGGAGAGCCTCTTGCTGTGAGGTGACAATGCTAACCGCTGCACCACCGCGGCCATCCATAACATCCAATATAATTATCTATCCCTTACCACATGAAGAGTTTTTCTGACATCTCAACAAATCTACTTAATACTTCCACATTAAATTCTCCCAAAAATCAAACTTTTACAAAAGAACTCAAAATTGTTTCTGTCTCAACATTATTTAATAAAATCCTCTCTTAATACTCAGACTTCTTCCTCCTATCATCTCCCTCTCTGGTGATGTGTATCCCATCACAGACCCTCACCCTACCTCAGCAAACCTATACCAAACCAAAAACCTGAAATTCATTACCCTCAATTTTCACAGCATCTATAATAAAATCTCAGACTTCCATGCCACGGAAACCTGGCTAAAACACAATATGTAAAAGACTCTGAACTGCTTCCACTAGGCTATAATATAATTAGGCTAGACAGACCACACAAAAAAAGCTGGCAGAATTGCATAATTTTACACTAGTCACTTTACACAAGTCCCATTCCTAAATCTGATAACACAGAGCCATTTGTTACCACCTTGAAAATGAACAACCCTAAAAACCTGTTTATAGTTGTCATTTATATTCCCCCAGGACAAAACATCCCTACACTTAAAATATGCTATCTTGGATCACAGCAAATATATCCTATGAATCTGTTATTCATGGTGATGTTAACAACCATTAGCTAAATATTACATCCAATTCTCCTACTACCTCTAGAAATCTCTTACAGTTCTCATAACTCATACTATACCTTAAAGATACGACAAATCTTATAACCAGGGATGCACACTGGATTGGATCCTGGTGTCAGACCCAAGTAAGTTTACGCAACCTAATAGCATCCCCAACACCCTAAGTCACCACCTACCCACCTATACTGTTAGAAATTCTATAGCTATTCCTAAAGAACATCAGTATAAGACAATCTGTACCTGACCAAATATAACCAAAATTCTTTTACATATATTAAAGTCAGCTAACTGATGTACCCTAAAATTTCTTCCTCCTGATGAAGCTGTGTGTCACTTCAACACTACATTCTTAAACATACTTAACAGCTTAGCTTCTACTCAGAGGACTACAAGAGTGAAAATCAACCATGCACCATGGCTATCATATTCTACCAAACAACCGTCAAAAACAAATGAAGCATAGAATAAATGGCTACAAAATCAAATTCATGACAATCTACAAAATTTTAACTCCATATCATAATTCCAAAATAAAGTCAAATAGCTTACTAACAGTGATAAAAAGCACTTCTATAACAACAAGCAATCAAACAACACATACAGCCCCCAAAAATTCTAGTCATAAATAAATTCACTTCATAAACCCATAATAAAACAGAACCCCAGTCCCTATAGAGATACCTCTTCAAATTACCACACTCTTTAACCCTTAGTTTATTCATAGTACTGCTAAGCTTGCGCTAAACAATGCAGCCGCAGTAGCTTCGTTAAAGCAGTCCTTCGGTAAAAGCACATCTTTACTCCGTTCTCCTATAACTAAGATTATTCAATGCCTTACTGCAAAATTCTCATACATTTATACTCCATCCTGCCTCGACCAACTTTAAAACTTTTACATAAACTCAAACCTAGTTTAAATTCAGCAGATAATCTTCCTGGTGAACACCTTAAAGCTGCTGCTGAGGCCGTAGTCTGTCTAGTCAGTAGTCTTATTAACAGGTCGATCACAGAAGCATATGTCCAAATCATCTGGAAAAATCCTTCATTATTCCTGTACATAAAGAGTTAACGCCTCAGAACTCTCAGACTATTACCCCACTGCTATTTTATCACCCCTGTGTAAAATACGTGAGAATTGTGTCCATGCACCACTCATTAATTATCTTCTAAATAACAAGCTTCTTACCCCAACCAGCATGGTTTCAGACCAAATCACAGCACAGCAACCACACTCTTGCCCCTCATGGACACCATAAATCATACCAGACATTTTGGCCACCTTGTGTCTGCACTATTTTTAGATCTCTCAAAAGCATGTGACACAGTGTCTCACATTAAACTCTGATACCAACTGTCTTGGTCTCTCACCCCGTCGTGCACATGGTTTGCAAGTTATCTGTCTGACAGACAACAGTCAGTAAAATGGCATGGCTCCCTTTCTCTCTACCTGCTAAATATCACTAGAGTGCCCCAGGGCTCCATCCTTGGACCATTTATTGTGCAACATCTTTATAAAAAACTTCTATCCATCTTCCTGCCAAACCTGTTTAATCCAATATTCTGATGATTGAGCTATTATCTGCTCTACAAATAACCTTAACTGTCCTTCGACAAATTACCCAGGATGATTTTTCATCCATTAAATTATAGCTGAATAATTCTCGCCTGCTGCTTAACTCCAGAAAATAAAACTCCTATTAAAACTCCTATTCTTTTTCCTAAAACCCAAACAGGGAACAAAACAAACTTTATGGTTTATTCCCGGCATAAAACAGAACCCCAGTCCATATAGAGATACCTCTTAAAATTACCACACTCTATTTTCCCACACATTATTGTGGGAAGAAATATCCAGGGAATTGTTATGGCTAGGCTTGCATAGGCCCTAGGGCAGATAGCCTAGTACCAACCTATGAACCTATGAACCAAAATAGCACTCTAATCAAAGTAGTCTTATATACCAAGCTTCTAGGTGTAATCATCAATGAAAACCTAAAATCTGACCTCAGCATTAAGGAAACATACCTGAAGCTAGGCATGCTCTACAGACATACATCTTTCCTAAAGCAGTCAGCTAGAATCAGGCAAGCAAATACCTGCCTCTTACCTTCCCATGATGCTAATATACTCACTAACCTGCAGATCTCTCTCATACCAAAACTCAAAGCCCATTATAATAACTTAGCTAAATTTACTGCTGGCTCTTCATATACTGTACCTCACTTCATCAGCTGAGGTGACTCAAGCTACCACATCACCTCTGCTTTATCCAACTCTTAACAGCCCACAATATTACCCATAAGACCACTCTCTGACCTGCTCTAAATTCTGTTCTGTCTAACCACTTTTCCACTAGATCTCTAAGATCCAAAGGTAAACAACTTCTTTCAGTACACAAGCCCAAATAATCTGCTGGAAAAAGTCTCCACTCTTACTCCATTGCCAAAGCCTGTAATAACCTTCCCTCAAATGTTAGAACAAACACCAACTTTCTTAAATTAAAATCACTTTAAAAGAATTCTAAGCAAAGCCTGTGTTTGCTCATGCTAACGTCTGATTTAATACCTCATTTCTCCTTCCCATTCCTTCCTTTTCTAACTACGTCTACAGTCAAGACTTGTTCTTCCTCACACTCCCTAGTCCTTCATCTATAAATAAATGTCCACATCCCCCTTTGTGACGTCCAACCTCACCCTACCAAGTCCTTCATCTATAAATAAATGTCCACATCCCTCTTTGTGAAGTCCGACCTCACCCCCCAGTCCTTCATCTATAAATAAATGTCCACATCCCCCTTTGTGAAGTACACCCTCACACTCCCTAGTACTTCATCTATAAATAAAAGTCCACATCCCTCTTTGTGACGTCCAACCTCACCTTCCCTAGTCCGTCATCTATAAATAAATGTCCACATCCTGCTTTGAGATGTCCAACCTCACCATCCCTAGTACTTCATCTATAAATAAATGTCCACATCCCTCTTTGTGACGTCCAACCTCACCCCCCCAGTCCTTCATCTATAAATAAATGTCCACATCCCGCTTTGTGAAGTACACCCTCACACTCCCTAGTCCTTCATCTATAAATAAATGTCCACATCCCTCTTTGTGAAGTCCGACCTCACCCCCCAGTCCTTCATCTATAAATAAATGTCCACATCCCCCTTTGTGAAGTACACCCTCACACTCCCTAGTACTTCATCTATAAATAAAAGTCCATATCCCTCTTTGTGACGTCCAACCTCACCTTCCCTAGTCCTTCATCTATAAATAAAAGTCCACATTCCTCTTTGTGACGTCCAACCTCACCTTCCCTAGTCCGTCATCTATAAATTAATGTCCACATCCTGCTTTGAGATGTCCAACCTCACCATCCCTAGTACTTCAGCTATAAATAAATGTCCACATCGCCCTTTGTGACGTCCAACCACACACTCCCTAGTCCTTCATCTATAAATAAAAGTCCACATCCCCCTCTGTGACATACAACCTCGGTCTCCCTAGTCTGTTATCTATATATCAACTCTCACTCACACACAAACTAGTAAACCATCCACTAAATGTCCCATCCCTCCAGAATCTACTCCAACCCTATCGCACCACTAGACCACTAAGATTCAGCAACAAAAGTCACTTGCAGATCACTAAGGCCAATAACTCTGCTGGTGAAGCACTATTCTCTTGCACCATAGCCAAATTATGGAACTCTCTCCCACCCACAATTACCTCCATACCATCATGCACCCACTTCAAAACTTTACTAAAAGCGCACCTAAAAACACACTGGCTATGCCCCTGCAACTCCCACTCTAATATCACCCACCTCATCCAACCACTACCTTTCTTTCCACTCCACTAACTACCTTGATTATAGCAAGCTCAGATGCTCATAAGCCTAGTACTTATACAGCAGGAACGTCTTATTTTAACATTTGTTAATATCTGTTATGTACTTCACAGATAAAGATTCTAGTTGTCTACTGATGTACTATGTTCTTCATATGTAAATATGTTGTAAGTAATTGCTATATAAATTGTTAATCACTATGTAATCAATTGTAACTACTGTCTGTTTATTTTAACTGTGGAGCTTTTATCCCCGGGGCTCCGCTGAAAATGGACCTACGTCCAGTCGGACACTCCCGGTCAACAAATATAAATAAACAAATACATCAATAAATAAATGTCCACATCCTGCTTTGTGACGTCCAGCCTCACCATCCCTAGCCCTTCATCTATAAATAAATGTCCGCATCCCTCTTTGTGACGTCCAACCTCACCATCCCTAGTCTTTCATCTATAAATAAAAGTCCACATCCCCCTCTGTGATGTACAACCTCGCTTTCCCTAGTCCGTCATCTATAAATAAATGTCCACATCCTGCTTTGTGACATCCAACCTCACCATCTCTAGTCCTTCATCTATAAATAAATGTATACACCCCGCTTTGTGACATCCAACCTCACCCTCCCTAGACCTTCATCTATAAATAAATGTAAACATCCCGCTTTGTGATGTCCAACCTCACCCTTCCTAGTCCTTCATCTATAAATAAATGTCTACATCCCACTTTGTGACGTCCAACCTCAAACTTCCTAGTCCTTCATCTATAAATAAATATCCACATCCCACTTAGTTACATCCAACTTCACCCTTCCCAGTCCTTCATCTATAAATAAGTGTCCACATCCCGTTTTGTGACGTCCAACCTCACCCTTCCTAATCCTTCATCTATAAATAAATGTTCACATCCCCCGTTGTGACGTCCAACCTCACCATGACTAGTCCTTCATCTATAAATAAATGTCCAAATCCCCCTTTGTGATGTCCAACCTCACCATTCCTAGTCCTTCATCTATAAATAAATGTCCACATCTTGCTGTGTAGTGTCCATCCTCACCCTCATTAGTCCTTCATCTATAAATAAATGTGCACATCCCACTTTGGGACGTCCAACCTCATCCTCTCTAGTCCTTCATCTATAAATAAATGTCCACATCCCCCTTTGTGACATCCCACCTCACACTCCCTAGAGTTCTCCATCTATAAATAAATGTCCACATCCCCCTTTGTGATGTCCAACATCACCTTTTTTAGTCCTTCATCTATAAATAAATGTCCACATCTCCCTTTGTGACATCCAACCTCACCCATACTAGTCCTTCATCTATAAATAAAAGTCCACATCCCGCTTTGTGACGTCCAACCTCACCCTTCCTAGTCCTTCATCTATAAATAAATGTTCACATTCCTCTTTCTGACATCCAACCTCACCCTTCCTAGTCCTTCATCGATAAACAAATGTCCACATCCAGCTTTGTGATGTCAAACCTCACCCTTCCTAGTCCTTCATCTATAAATAAATGTTCACATCCCCCTCTGTGACGTCCAACCTCAACCTCCCTAGACCTTCATCTATAAATAAATATCCACATCACTCTTTGTGATGTCCAACCACACCCTCCCTAGTCCTTCATCTATAAATAAATGTCCACATCCCTCTTTGTGATGTCCAACCTCACCCTTCCTAGTCCTTCATCTGTAAATAAATGTCCACATCCCTCTTTGTGACATCCAACCTCACATTCCCTAGTCCTTCATTTATAAATAAATGTCCACATCCCTCTTTGTGATGTCCAACCTCACCCACCCTAGTCCTTCATCTATAAATAAATGTCCACATCCCCATTTGTGACGTCCAACCTCACCCTCCCTAGTCCTTCATCTATAAATATATGTCCACATTCCTCTTTGTGATGTCCAACCTCACCCACCATAGTCCTTCATCTATAAATAAATGTCCACATCCCCCATTTGTGACGTCCAACCTCACATTCCCTAGTCCTTCATTTATAAATAAATGTCCACATCCCTCTTTGTGATGTCCAACCTCAACCACCCTACTCCTTCATCTATAAATAAATGTCCACATCCCCCATTTGTGACGTCCAACCTCACATTCCCTAGTCCTTCATTTATAAATAAATGTCCACATCCCTCTTTGTGATGTCCAACCTGACCCACCCTAGTCCTTCATCTATAAATATATGTCCACATCCCTCATTATGATGTCCAACCTCAACCACCCTAGTCCTTCATCTATAAATAAATGTCACCATCCCCCTTTGTGACGTCCAACCACACCCACCCTAGTCCTTCATCTATAAATAAATGTCCACATCCTCCTTTGTGATGTCCAACCTCACTATCCCTACTCCTTCATCTATAAATAAATGTTCACATCCCCCTTTGTGACATCCAACCTCACTATCCCTAGTCCTTCACCTATAAATAAATGTCCACATCCCGCTTTGTGACGTCCAACCTCACCCTCCCTAGTCCTTCATCTATAAATAAATGTCCACATCCCCCTTTGTGACGTCCAACCTCACCATCCCTAGTCCAACATCTATAAATAAATGTCCACATCCCATTTTGTGATGTCCAACCTCACCCTTCTTAGTCCTTCATCTTTAAATAAATGTCCACATCCTGCTTTGTGACATCCAACCTCACCCTTCCTAGTCCTTCATCTACAAATAAATATCCACATCCCGCTTTGTGATGTCCAACCTCAACCTTCCTAGTCCTTAATCTATAAATAAATGTCCACATCCCCCTTTGTGACATCAAACCTCACCCTGCTGAGTCCTTCATCTATAAATAAATGTCCACATCCCTCTATGTGAAGTCCAACCTCACCCCCCCCCAGTGCTTCATCTATAAAAAAATGTCCGAATCCCAATTGTGACGTCCAACCTCACCATCCCTAGTCCTTCATCTATAAATAAATGTCCAAATCTCGCTTTGCGATGTCCAACCTCATCCTCTCTAGTCCTTCATCTATAAATAAATGTCCACATCCCCGTTTGTGACATACCACCTCACACTCCATAGTCCTCAATCTATAAATAAATGTCCACATCCCGCTTTGTAACATCCAACCTCACCCTTTCTAATCCTTCATCTATAAATAAATGTCCACATCACTCTTTGTGACGTCCAACCTCACCCTGCCTAGTCCTTCACTATAAAATAAATGTCCACATCCCCTTTGTGACGTCCAACCTCACCCTCCCTAGTCCTTCATCTATAAATATATGTCCGCATCCCTCTTTGTGATGTCCAACCTCACCCTCCCAAGTCCTTCAACTATAAATAAATGTCCACATTCCCCTTTGTGATGTCCAACCTCACATTCCCTAGTCCTTCATTTATAAATAAATGTCCACATCCCTCTTTGTGATGTCCAACCTCACCCTCCCTAGTCATTCATCTATAAATAAATGTCCACATCCTCATTTGTGATGTCCAACCTTACCATCCCTAGTCCTTCATCTATAAATAAATGTCCACATCCCCATTTGTGACGTCCAAACTCACCCACCCTAGTCCTTCATCTATAAATAAATGTCCACATCCTCCTTTGTGACGTCAACCTAACCATCCCTAGTCCTTCATCTATAAATAAATGTCCACATCCCACTTTGTAACGTCCAACCTCACCCTTCCTAGTCCTTCATCTATAAATAAATGTCCACATCCCTCTTTCTGATGTCCAACCTCACCCTTCCTAGCCCTTCATCGATAAATAAATGTCTACATCCAGCTTTGTGTCGTCAAACCTCACCCTTCCTAGTCCTTCATCTAGAAATAAATGTTCACATTGCCCTTTGTGACGTCCAACCTCACCCACCCTAGTCCTTCATCTATAAATAAATGTCCACATCACTCTTTGTGACGTCCAACCTCACCCTCCCTAGTCCTTCAACTATAAATAAATGTCCACATCTCGCTTTGTGATGTCCATCCTCACCCTCATTAGTCCTTCATCTATAAATAAATGTGCACATCCCTCTTTGCGATGTCCAACCTCATCCTCTCTAGTCCTTCATCTCTAAATAAATGTCCACATCCCCCTTTGTGACGTCCCACCTCACCATCCCTAGTCCAACATCTATAAATAAATGTCCACATCCCATTTTGTGATGTCCAACCTCACCCTTCCTAGTCCTTCATCTATAAATAAATGTCCACATCCTGCTTTGTGATGTCCAACCCCACCCTTCCTAGTCGTTCATCTAAAAATAAATGTCCACATCCCTCTTTGTGAAGTTCAACCTCACCCCCCCAGTGCTTCATCTATAAAAAAATGTCCAAATCCCCCTTTGTGACATCCAACCTCACCATCCCTAGTCCTTCATCTATAAATAAATGTGCACATCCCTCTTTGTGACGTCCAACCTCATCCTCTCTAGTCCTTCATCTATAAATAAATGTCCACATCCCCCTTTGTGACGTCCCACCTCACACTCCATAGTCCTCCATCTATAAATAAATGTCCACAAACCGCTTTGTAACATCCAACCTCACCCTTTCTAGTCCTTCATCTAAAAAGAAAGGTCCACATCACTCTTTGTGATGTCCAACCTCACCCTCCCTAGTCCTTCATCTATAAACTTAATGTCCACATCCCCCTTTGTGACGTCCAACCTCACCCTCCATAGTCCTTCATCTATAAATATATGTCCGCATCCCTCTTTGTGATGTCCAAACTCACCCTCCCTAGTCCTTCAACTATAAATAAATGTCCACATCCCCCTTTGTGATGTCCAACCTCACATTCCCTAGTCCTTCATTTATAAATAAATGCCCACATCTCGCTTTGTGATGTCCAACCTCACCCTCCCTAGTCATTCATCTATAAATAAATGTCCACATCCCCATTTGTGACATCCAACCTTACCATCCCTAGTCCTTCATCTATAAATAAATGTCCACACCCCCCCTTTGTGATGTCCAACCTCAACCACCCTAACCCTTCATCTATAAATAAATGCCCACATCCTCCTTTGTGACATCAACCTCACCATCCCTAGTCCTTCATCTATAAATAAATGTCCACATCCCACTTTGTAACGTCCAACCTCACCCTTCCTAGTCCTTCATCTATAAATAAATGTCCACATCCCTCTTTCTGACGTCCAACCTCACCCTTCCTAGTCCTTCACTGATAAATAAATGTCCACATCCAGCTTTGTGTCGTCAAACCTCACCCTTCCTAGTCCTTCATCTATAAATAAATGTTCACATCTCCCTTTGTGACGTCCAACCTCACCCTCCCTAGTCCTTCATCTATAAATAAATGTCCACATCACTCTTTGTGACGTCCAACCTCACCCTCCCTAGACATTCAACTATAAATAAATGTCCACATCCCGCTTTGTGCCATCCAACCACACCCACCCTAGTCCTTCTTCTATAAATAAATGTCCACATCCCCTTTGTGACATCCAACCTCACTCTCCCTAGTCGTTCATCTATAAATATATGTCCACATTCCTCTTTGTGATGTCCAACCTCACCCTCCCTAGTCCTTCATCTATAAATAAATGTCCACATCTGCCTTTGTGACGTCCAATCTCACAATCCCTAGTCCTTCATTTATAAATAAATGTCCACATCCCTCTTTGTGATGTCCAACCTCACCCTCCCTAGTCCTTCATCTATAAATAAATTTCCACATCCCCATTTATGATGTCCAGCCTTACCATCCCTAGTCCTTCATCTGTAAATAAATGTCCACATCCCCCTTTGTGATGTCCAACCTCACCGACCCTAGTCCTTAATCTATAAATAAATGTCCACATCCTCCTTTGTGACGTCCAACCTCACCATCCCTAGCCCTTCATCTATAAATAAATGTCCACATCCCCCTTTGTGACGTCCAACCTCACCCACCCTAGTCCTTCATCTATAAGTAATTGTCCACATCCTCCTTTGTGACATCCAACCTCACCTTCCCAGTCCTTCATCTATAAATAAATGTCCAAATCCCCCTTTGTGATGTCCAATCTCATCATCCCTAGTCATTCACCTACACATAAATGTCCACATCTCGCTTTGTGCCATCCAACCTCACCCTCCAAGTCCTTCATCTATAAATAAATGTCCACATCCCTCTCTGTGACGTCCAAACTCACCCTGCCTAGTCCTTCATCTATAAATATATGTCCACATCCCTCTTTGTGATGTCCCACCTCACCCACCCTAGTCCTTCATCTATAAATAAATGTCCACATCCCCCTTTGTGACGTCTAACCTCACATTCCCTAGTCCTTCATCTATAAATAAATGTCCATATCCCCCTTTGTGACATCCAACCTCATCCTCCCTAGTCCTTCATCTATAAATAAATGTCCACATCACTCATTGTGACGTCCAACCTCAACCTCCCTAGTCCTTCATCTATAAATAAATGTCCACATCCCCCTTTGTGACGTCCAACCTCACCCTCCCTAGTCCTTCATCTATAAATATATGTCCACATCCCTCTTTGTGATGTCCAACCTCACCCTCCCTAATCCTTCTTCTATAAATAAATGTCCACATCCCCCTTTGTGACATCCAACCTCACGTTCCCTACTCCTTCATTTATAAAAAATTGTCCACAACCCTCTTTGTGACGTCCAACCTCACCCTCCCTAGTCCTTCATCTATAAATAAATGCCCGCATCCCCCATTTGTGACGTCCAACCTCACCATCCCTAGTATTTCATCTATAAATAAATGTCCACATCCCCCTTTGTGACGTCCAACCTCACCCACCTTAGTCCTTCATCTATAAATAAATGTCCACATCCTCCTTTGTGGCGTCCAACCACACTATCCCTAGTCCTTCATCTATAAATAAATGTCCACATCCCCCTTTGTGACAACCAACCTCACCCTCCCTAGTCCTTCATCTATAAAAAAATGTAAACATCCCGCTTTGTGATGTCCAACCTCACCCTTCCTAGTCCTTCATCTATAAATAAATGTCTACATCCCGCTTTGTGACGTCCAATCTCAAACTTCCTAGTCCTTCATCTACAAATAAATGTCCACATCCCACTTAGTTACATCCAACTTGACCCTTCTGAGTCCTTCATCTATAAATAAGTGTCCACATCCCGTTTTGTGACGTCCACCCTCAACCTTCCTAGTCCTTCATCTATAAATAAATGTCCACATCCCCTGTTGTGACGTCCAACCTCAGCCTGCCTAGTCCTTCATCTATAAATAAATGTCCAAATCCCCCTTTGTGACATCCAACCTCACCATTCCTAGTCCTTCATCTACAAATAAATGTCCACATCTTGCTGTGTGATGTCCATCCTCACGCTCATTAGTCTTTCGTCTATAAATAAATGTGCACATCCCATTTTGGGACGTTCAACCTCATCTCCTCTAGTCCTTCATCTATAAATAAATGTCCGCATCCCCCTTTGTGACGTCCCACCTCACACTCCCAAGTCCTCCATCTATAAATAAATGTCCACATCCCGCTTTGTGACATCCAACCTCACCTTTTTTAGTCTTTCATCTATAAATAAATGTCCACATCCCCCTTTGTGACGTCCAACCTCACCCTTCCTAGTCCTTCATCTATAAATAAATGTCCACATCCCTCTTTCTGACATCCAACCTCACCCTTTCTAGTCCTTCATCGATAAACAAATGTCCACATCCAGCTTTGTGATGTCAAACCTCACCCTTCCTAGTCCGTCATCTATAAATAAATGTTCATATCCCCCTCTGTGATGTCCAACCTCACCCTCCCTAGTCCTTCATCTATAAATAAATATCCACATCACTCTTTGTGATGTCCAACCTCACCCTCCCTAGTCCTTCATCTATAAATAAATGTCCACATCGACCTTTGTGACTTCCAACCTCACCCTCCCTAGTCCTTCATCAATAAATATATGTCCACATCCATCTTTCTGACATCCAACCTCACCCTTCCTAGTCCTTCATCTATAAATAAATGTCCACATCCCCCTTGGTGACGGCCAACCTCACATTCCCTAGTCCTTCATTTAGAAATAAATGTCCACATCCCTCTTTGTGACATCCAACCTCACCCTCCCTAGTCCTTCATCTATAAATAAATGTCCACATCGACCTTTGTGACTTCCAACCTCACCCTCCCTAGTCCTTCATCTATAAATAAATGTCCACATCCTTCTTTGTGACGTCCAACCTCCTTATCCCTAGTCCTTCATCTATAAATAAATGTCCACATCCCACTTTGTGACATCCAACCTCACCATCCCTAGTCATTCACCTATAAATAAATGTCCACATCCCGCTTTGTGACATCCAACCTCACCCTCCCTAGTCCTTCATCTATGAATAAATGTCCACATCCCCCTTTGTAATGTCCAACCTCACCATCCCTAGTCCAACATCTATAAATAAATGTCCACATCCCATTTTGTGATGTCCAACCTCACCCTTCCTAGTCCTTTATCTATAAATAAATGTCCACATCCTGCTTTGTGATGTTCAACCTCACCCTTCCTAGTCGTTCATCTATAAATAAATGTTCACATCCCACTTTGTGACGTCCAACCTCAACCTTCCTAGTCCTTAATCTATATATAAATGTCCACATCCCTCTTTGTGACGTCCAACCTCACTCTGCCGAGTCCCTCATCTATAAATAAATGTCCACATCCCTCTTTGCGAAGTTCAACCTCACCCCCCCAAGTGCTTCATCTATAAAAAAATGTCCAAATCCCCCTTTGTGACGTCCAACCTCACCCTCCCTAGTCCTTCATCAATAAATATATGTCCACATCCATCTTTCTGACATCCAACCTCACCCTTCCTAGTCCTTCATCTATAAATAAATGTCCACATCCCCCTTGGTGACGGCCAACCTCACATTCCCTAGTCCTTCATTTAGAAATAAATGTCCACATCCCTCTTTGTGACATCCAACCTCACCCTCCCTAGTCCTTCATCTATAAATAAATGTCCACATCGACCTTTGTGACTTCCAACCTCACCCTCCCTAGTCCTTCATCTATAAATAAATGTCCACATCCTTCTTTGTGACGTCCAACCTCCTTATCCCTAGTCCTTCATCTATAAATAAATGTCCACATCCCACTTTGTGACATCCAACCTCACCATCCCTAGTCATTCACCTATAAATAAATGTCCACATCCCGCTTTGTGACATCCAACCTCACCCTCCCTAGTCCTTCATCTATGAATAAATGTCCACATCCCCCTTTGTAATGTCCAACCTCACCATCCCTAGTCCAACATCTATAAATAAATGTCCACATCCCATTTTGTGATGTCCAACCTCACCCTTCCTAGTCCTTTATGTATAAATAAATGTCCACACCCCCCTTTGTGACATCCAACCTCACATTCCCTAGTCCTTCATTTATAAATAAATGTCCACAACCCTCTTTGTGACGTCCAACCTTACCCTCCCTAGTCCTTCATCTATAAATAAATGTCCGCATCCCCCATTTGTGACATCCAACCTCGCCATCCCTAGTCTTTCATCTATAAATAAATGTCCACATCCCCCTTTGTGACATCCAACCTCACCCACCATAGTCCTTCATCTATAAATAAATGTCCACATCCTCCTTTGTGATGTCCAACCACACTATCCCTAGTCCTACATCTATAAATAAATGTCCACATCCCCCTTTGTGACATCCAACCTCACCATCCCTAGTCCTTCACCTATAAATAAATGTCCACATCCTGCTTTGTGATGTCTAACCTCACCTTTCCTAGTCCTTCATCTATAAATAAATGTCCACATCCTGCTTTGTGACGTCCAACCTCACCCTTCCTAGTCCTTCATCTATAAATAAATGTCCACATCCCCCTTTGTGACGTCCAACCTCACACTGCCGAGTCCTTCATCTATAAATAAATGTCCACATCCCTCTTTGTGAAGTCCAACCTCACCCCCCAGTGCTGCATCTATAAAAAAATGTCCAAATCCCCCTTTGTGACATCCCACCTCACACTCCCTAGTCCTCCATCTATAAATAAATGTCCACATCCCATTTTGTGATGTCCAACCTCACCCTTCCTAGTCCTTCATCTATAAATAAATGTCCACATCCCCCTTTGTGACATCCCACCTCACACTCCCTAGTCCTCCATCTATAAATAAATGTCCACATCCCACTTTGTAATGTCCAAACACACCCTTCCTAGTCCTTCATCTATAAATAAATGTCCACATCCCTCTTTGTGATGTCCAACCTCACCCTTCCTAGTCCTTCATCGATAAATAAATGTCCACATTCAACTTTGTGACGTCAAACCTCAAAACCGTCAAAAGTGATATCTGCATTGCTTACTGTACTTATTTCCTTGTTTCACTTGAAAGAAAGTTACTGTTTGTCGTTTTTGCATTTAAGTTACCTGTAACACATTGCATTTAAGTTACCTGGCACTTGCTCACTAAAGCAATTATATAAGTCTGCACTAAAAAATTAAAAGCACTATTTTATTTTTATTTTATTTTATTTTACATTTGTTGACTGGGCTAGTCTAGCTGGATATATGTCCATTTTCAGTAGAGGCCCGGGGAGAAAAGCTCCACACATAACATAATCAAGACAGACAGACAAATTGTTAATAAAGACTTACACATAAAAAGAGAAATTTAAATAACTTGTTAATAAAATCAGCATACATTAAAGGAACTCAAAAGTTTAAACTCATACACAATGTTCTGTCGATTTCGAAGCAAGTTTACCTAATACATACGGTTATGCAGTAAGGCATCAGCCATGTAGATTACAGTAAAAGCTCGAAGGGAAGAGAAGTAGAAGGAGTATGAAGGAAAGAAAATAATGGCACAAGGCAAGAGTCAGTAAGTAAGAGAGGAGAAGAAAAAGACAGTCAAGATGAGGTGGGAGAGATAGTAGAAGTAGGTCAGAGCATAAGAGGACAGCAGGGAAAAGAAGCAGGGTAGAAGTTAGTTTTCAGGCAAAATGAAGGGTTAAAGGTAAGGAGAGAGTAGGGAGAGGGAAGTTAGCCTGGAGTACTACAAGAACAGAGCCAGTGGTTTTGGAAATGTAGTTTGATTTGTTGTTTGAAGAGAGGTAGGGAGGAGATTAGTGTTAACTCTTTAGGCAGCAAATTCCATACTCTGCCTACAGTATTGGTGAAAAGAGAGTCACCAGCTAAGTTGTGGGCCTTTATGGGTTTGGTCATAAGTTTGCAGGAGGAACGAAGAGGTGAGATTGTTATAATGGAGTAGAAGTTGTGAAAGTATAGGGTGTTACTAGGTTGGTACAGTAATTTGTGGGCAATCGTAAGTTGTGAAATATTAAGATAGTTTTGTAGTTCCAGCCAGCCTAACTGTTTCAAATTGAGGCAGTGATGTGTTTTAAAAGGGTTACCAGTGGCGAAGCGGGCAATGTTATTATAGCAAGTTGCTAGTTTGTTTAGGTTAGTTTTTTTAAGGTTGGTGAAGATAGGAGAGGCGTAGAAGAGAGTAGATATAAGATGGGAGTGAGCAATAGTAGCTCTAGTAGATGGGGTAAGAAATGGTTTTATACGGTATAATGATCCAATTTTTCTGTTAACAGTTTTGATGGTGTTGTTGATGTGTTGGTCAAAAGAGAGATTGTTATCGATGGTAATTCCTAGTAGTTTTGTTGTGGAGTCAGGAGAGATGATAGTGTTGTTGTTTGAGTAGATAGAGAAGTTAAGTGGAGAGGTACGAGTGGTGGGGGTGAAGAGGAGAAGTTTGTTTTTTTTGGCATTGAGAAGTAGATACCATCTAGTAAACCATGTTTCTACAGTGTTGAATGTAGTTTGAGTTAGAGTGGTTAGATCAGAGGAGGTGAATGCTGAACAAATGATAATAGAGTCGTCTGCATATTGAATGCAGGTAGCTTGAGGAATTACAGAGTGGAGATCATTAATATAGAGGGAGAAGAGGAGAGGACCAAGGATAGAGCCCTGAGGGACACCAATTGCAATGGGTAGTAAGGAGGAGGTATGGTTTTCCCAAAGAACGGCTTGTTGTCTGTTACTGAGGTATGATGTAAACCATTTGATGGCAAGGCTATCAAATGAGAGGGATTTGAGAATGCTAATTAGAGAAGAGTGGTTGACCATGTCAAAAGCTTTAGAGAGGTCAATGAATTGGGCAGAAGAGAGTAGGTTCTTGTTGCGATTGCTGTTAATGGTGTCTGCAAAGGAAAGGAGGGCAGTGGTGGTACTATGGTGAGGTCTAAAGCCATGTTGACAGTTAGCTAAAATATTGTGAAGAGATAGGTACTGTACCAGTTGCTGATGTATACATTTTTCCATAATTTTTGCTAATGGAGAGAGAAGAGCAATAGGTCTGAAGTTGGAATAGTCAATAGAGTTACCTCCTTTATGTAGTGGGATAATATAGCAATAACCCACGCCTGGGTGTGGGTAATGCTAAATTTACCCACGGTTGGCGTGGTTTGGTCGGAGCCCTCGACCAAACAAAGCCAACCGTGGTAAATTTAGCATTACCACACCAGAAGTGGGTTATTGCTATTATACCATGACATTATTTAAGAAAAGAAACTGTTACTTTTCTTAAATAATGGCATAGTATAATGCCTGTTTACTGCCCTTCCGCAGATGTCTGGCATCCGCGGCAGTTCTGATGTACTGCGCGCCTGCGCAGTACATCAGAGCTGTGGGCAAAAGCAACGGAGAAAGCAAGATCTCCATTGTTTTTTTTTTAGTGTCTCGCTATGTTAAATGAGTTTAACATAGCGAGACAGTTTTAAAATAAGCAACGGACATCAAATTATTAATTTATTCAATTGGACCAATAGCTGATAAACCTATATATGCATATACATACATATTTTACTTATACATTTTTTACTTATACATTTTTTACTCAATATTTATATGTACATTTTGTACATATAGTGTTTTTAAACAACTCAAAACATCTTATCAATTGTCATCACTTGTATATATTTATTTAATTAATTATTTATATATTTATTTATTTATTTATATATTTATAAATTATATATTTAAATATATATTTATATCTTATTTATTTATTGTATGCAAGTATGTGTTCATCTGCATAAATATATTTATTTATTTACTACTTTTAATGAAACAGTATGTTTTAGAACAGCTTTACATTGCACTCGATGTGGATTAACATGAACATGAAAATGAATTGCCCTTTTAAATTTAACACTGTATTAACCAATTATTCAATTGAATCAACTACTATTGGGAACTAAGTATATATAAAAGATTGTTGGTACTAACTACAATTAGATTCTGAAGAAGTCTCCGTTTAGGAGATGAAAGCGCTAAATCTAAGTTTCTTTTACGTTTGTTTTGTTATTTTACATTAAAGAACTCAGTATTTTAATATATTCCGCTTGTTCGTGATTTATGCTGGCATTTATGACGGAGGTGCAGTAAAAAGGAAGTGGAATAGAAGGGACAGCCTTAATAGTGCCGGAACGCAACTGTTTTTTCTGTGGATTACTCCTTTTGGTTACAAGTTGGTTTGTGTTGTTTTGTTTTTGGATCCGGACACGAGGAGTCCTTTAATACAAAATGGAGAGCAGCGGAATGCTGAATGAACTTTTGCGAGTAATTCAAGCGTACTCGCAAACTGAAAATTCACCTGCAGGAACCTCTACTGAGATTCCTTGTGCACAGAGCAGCCCAAAGGACCGGAGGGCAAATAGAGTGACGTCTGAAGCCGGCGACCAGCAGACACAAGGTGGTGGGGCCAAGGAGGTGAACGCCAGTCGGAGAAATGCGAGTACAAGGGACAATAATCCGCATTACAACAGGGACAATGATAGGGACATTCACACTACCTTCGAGAACTATAGAGACTTGGATTTTAATTTATGGCTCAACAAATCCTTTATGCGGAGTGGGAAAGAAAAAGAAAAACCAGGTACCAAGGGACAAGCTAATACAGTAACTTACAAAGATAAATGTAAGGACTTTAAGAAATTGTTATTTAAATACAAGTCTTTGACTGTTGAAAATTGGTATCTTGAAAAATGTGTTAAAGAAAAGATAGTCCCTAAGGGGCTTAGAATCTATAAATTTCCCAATAGTAGTTTTAATGATGAAATATTTTTTAAAAAAGTGTATGATATTTTAAATGATTGTGGACTGTTAATTTTAAGGGCAATGATACAACATAATATTGAAACTATGGAGAGTTTGAAAAACGACATAGATAAGATTCATGTTGACATTAATAATGATTTACTGCATTCTTTAGAAGAGTATAAGGTTGTTTATTATAGAACGCTACATGATGCTGATATGGCTGCAAATACCAATATTAACCGTAAATTAAAGAAGTTGGATAGGGACATTTTAGTGTACGAAAAGGGTAATGCATACAACCTGGGAAAACCCACCTTTAACCAGAAGTCTACCAATTATGTTAAACCTTCTTTTCAGTACAGGAACAATAAGTATTCCCAACAAAGAAGGGTTTTTAGAGAAAGACGCTGGGAACATGGTGGAACAGATGGGAATAACCAATCCTACTATGATGAATTTCCGAACCTTGAAGGGGCGGGTAGCATGGTTGACAATAATGTCCCTTTAGAAACAGAAGAGGTAAGGAGATCAGAAAGGTTGAGAAATAGGAACCAACAGGCCTCTTATGCACAAGCTACATCAGGGAACAACACAGGTTTGGGGAGGGGATATCGTGAGCAGAATTTTCACTGACCCCTGCCCCTGAACTACAATACAATATAGATATTGAATATACTATTGATGCTGATGACAACACTAATATTTTTTAATGGGATTTTAAATACTTACATCAATTTTAATATTTTTAATTATACCGATATTAATGTTGATAGAAGTTTTTTTGAATTGTTTACGAAGGGTTTTACTTTTGTTCCAGTGGTTAAACCTAGTATTGATAATTTCATCTTGGACATTAAATTATTTACACGTAAATTAAATTTTAGACATATATTTAATGACAAAGTTGAACACAATAAGATGAATTTATTAACTAGGCGCAGCACATACAACCCACCGTTACAATATGAAATTTTGAATTTTGAAAGATGTATAACCAATAAAATTTGGGACGAATATAAAATGAGGGCTAGGGTGCAAAGTAATCTGGACAAAAAGGAAAAGAAATTATTACATGAATTAAGTAATAATAATAAAATACGCGTAATGAAGCCAGATAAGGGGGGAGGTATAGTCCTTATGGACAAGTGGGACTATACTAAGAGAATGAAAGATATTTTGGACAAGGACCACCAATATTGTTTGGTTACCAAAAATGAGATCAACATATTATATAAAAAGATAGATTTGATTTTAGATGATAATTTATTTTGTGGTATGATTGATCTTGAGCTACACAAGTTTTTAACAGTATCTAAACCGGTTATACCTGCAATTTTTGGTATACCGAAAACGCACAAATCAGTGGTGGACCCCCCATGAGACCCATAGTTGCTTCCCAAGGGTCTAAAACTCAGACTATGGCAATTTACGTAGACACTATGACCAATGAATTTTATGTAAAATATGACCATATAATCAAAGATTCATGGGATTTCTTGACTAAAATAAATGATAGTGCCTACAGTGATGAAATGTATTTTATAACAATTGACGTCAAAGATTTATTTTCAGTCATTCCACAAACCATTGGTATGGAATGGTTTGAGGAAGTTTTAACAGAAATGAAATTTCTTACACCTATTCAGTATAGAATTGTCCTAGAATGTATGGAGTTGGTGTTGAAATATAACTTTGTATATTTTGAAGGTGATTATTATCACCAAAAAGAAGGGGTTGCGATGGGCTCTGCATGTGCCCCAGTGTATGCTAATATAATTATGTTACACTGGGAAAAACAATATGTCTTTAAATCTTTGTACAATCAATACATTGTTAAGTATTTTAGGTTCCTGGATGATATCTTTGTTCTATGGAATGGAAATAAGGAGTATATTATGGAATTTTTAGAGTATATTAATCATACTACTTCCTTTTTGAGATTTGTACATCAGGTAGAAAAGGATGAAATACACTTCCTAGACATTAAGTTGAGTAAAGATAAAGAGAGAAAATGTTATAAATCTAATGTATTTAGGAAGGAACATTTTTCAAATGCTTATCTCCATTTTTGTAGTGACCACCCATATCAATTAAAGAAAAATGTTGTCAAAGGACAAATGATTAGGATGGCGAGAATGATATCAGAGGAAGATGATTTTTTGAAAGAAATGGAACATGTTGAGACAATGTTTATTGAAAGAGGTTACCCAAAGGAACTTATAATACCAATAAAAGAATATGTAATACAGGGGAGGCAAACTAGATACAAACCTCTGTTATGTAAGATGGACAATACTATAGGTGACAATGGGTCAAACAATAATAACACTAACATTGACAACAGTAATGTACATAATGTTATTAGTAATAATTTTACACCATACCTCACTATTACTTATTATAAGGACATTGGATGGTTGAAGAAGAGTATTTATGAAGTATGGAACATGTTCAAAAATATGGCAGTTAAAACTGATGTATTTAAGAGTGAGCTTAAACTCAGTTTTAGAAGAAATAAGAACATTAAGAACACTCTGGAGAGAAAGAAAACAGAGAAGGAAGGGACTAGTAAAAAGCATGGGACATTTAAGTGTGGCAGATGTGCACAATGCCCATATATTGCAGAAACAAAGGAATTAACATTATCCAACTTACCCCTGACCTTAAGGGCTAAGAAATATAGTACCTGTTATTCTAAAGGTGTCATATATTTAGTCGTGTGTAAAGCATGTCAAAGATATTACATTGGAAAAACTGAAAGACACCTTAGAAATAGAATATATGAGCACATAAGAGATATAAATAGGCACAATGAGAATAATGCCCTATATCGACATGCAATAGAGTGTAAAAACGATGACTATAAATTTTGGGTATTGGAAATGGTAGAACATATGGAAAGAGGGGGTGATTGGGAAACCAAAGTCGAATATAGGGAGATGATATGGCAACTCAGGCTAGATGCCTGTGGTAATTGGGGTCTGAATGACCATATATCTATCACCCCTGCATTGAAAATATTAGCCAATGACCCAAAAGTGAAAATGTTGTGAAAGATGTGTTAAGAAATGTTGTAAGGGATGTTGCAATATTATTATAGAAATGTTTTTTATAATGTTTTTTATAATGTTTTTTGCAATGTTTTTATAATGTTTCTTGAAATGTTCTTTGAAATGTTTTTTGAAATGTCTTTTAAAATGTTTTTTTAAAAAAATGTTTTAAAAAAATGCTCCAAAGTAAAATAATGTTCACTTCATGTTTGGAACATGTTCGTAATATGGTTAGGAAGACTATGTAGTGAGAAATATTTAACATTATGATATCTAAAATTATTAATTTATTCAATTGGACCAATAGCTGATAAACCTATATATGCATATACATACATTTTTTACTTATACATTTTTTACTTATACATTTTTTACTCAATATTTATATGTACATTTTGTACATATAGTGTTTTTAAACAACTCAAAACATCTTATCAATTGTCATCACTTGTATATATTTATTTAATTAATTATTTATATATATTTATTTATTTATATATTTATAAATTATATATTTAAATACATATTTATATCTTATTTATTTATTGTATACAAGTATGTGTTCATCTGCATAAATATATTTATTTATTTACTACTTTTAATGAAACAGTATGTTTTAGAACAGCTTTACATTGCACTCGATGTGGATTAACATGAACATGAAAATGAATTGCCCTTTTAAATTTAACACTGTATTAACCAATTATTCAATTGAATCAACTACTATT
The DNA here is from genome assembly GCF_019279795.1 of Protopterus annectens. Taxonomy (NCBI): domain Eukaryota; kingdom Metazoa; phylum Chordata; order Ceratodontiformes; family Protopteridae; genus Protopterus; species Protopterus annectens. The sequence continues at coordinate 42,057,016 of NC_056749.1, forward strand.
GGGAACTAAGTATATATAAAAGATTGTTGGTACTAACTACAATTAGATTCTGAAGAAGTCTCCATTTAGGAGATGAAAGCGCTAAATCTAAGTTTCTTTTACGTTTGTTTTGTTATTTTACATTAAAGAACTCAGTATTTTAATATACTCCGCTTGTTCGTGATTTATGCTGGCATTTATGATGGAGTTGCAGTAAAAAGGAAGTGGAATAGAAGGGACAGCCTTAATAGTGCCGGAACGCAACTGTTTTTTCTGTGGATTACTCCTTTTGGTTATAAATTTAGCATTACCCACACCCAGAAGTGGGTTATTGCTATTATACCATGACATTATTTAAGAAAAGAAACTGTTACTTTTCTTAAATAATGGCATAGTATAATGCCTGTTTACTGCCCTTCCGCAGATGTCTGGCATCCGCGGCAGTTCTGATATACTGCGCGCCTGCGCAGCACATCAGAGCTGTGGGCAAAGCTGGAGAAAGCAAGATCTCCGTTGCTTTTTAGTGTCTCGCTATGTTAAATGAGTTTAACATAGCGAGACAGTTTAAAATAAGCAACGGACATCTCCGTTGCTTATTTTAAACTGTCTCGCTATGTTAAACTCATTTAACATAGCGAGACATAAAAAGCAACGGAGATCTTGCTTTCTCCGTTTTTAAACACTGTCTCGCTATGTTAAATGGGTTTAACATGGCGAGACAGCTTTAAAATAAGCAACGGAGATCTCCGTTGCTTATTTTAAAGCTGTCTCGCTATGTTAAACCCTTTTAACATAGCGAGACAGTGTTTTAAAAAACCGAGTTATACTAATGGAAAAAAGTCCGGGCAACCGGACCTTTTTCCATTAGTATATCTCGATTTACAACGGGCACGCTGGCCAATCAGAGTGCACGTTTTGGGGGCGTCATGGTATAATATGAGAGATTTTCCAGATATGAGGGATGGTTCCTTCTTGGATGGTTCTATTTATGAGTAAAGTAATTGGGTAAGCAATTTCTTTGGCTGCTTTTTATAAAAATAGGGAAGGGAGCTTGTCAGCAGAGGGAGTACAAGGTTTGAGTTTGAGAAGTAGTTTGAAGACGGAAGAGGTAGAGATGGGTTGTAAAGAGAAGCTACAGGTAGAGTTTAAGTGATTGTTAGGAGGATAGAAGTTATTAGTATTTAATTGTCTAGCGAGAGATTGAATAGCATCAGAGAAGAATGAGTTAAAAGTATTTGCGGTTTGAAGAGGGGTGTCAGAGTTGGCATTTAGTGGGGAGGGAGTTTTAGCAGTACCTGGAGAAAGGAGTCTATTGATAGAAGACCAAAATGGTTTGGGTTTATTTAGGTTAGTTTCTTGTAGGTTGCAGTAGAACTTTCTTTTATCAGTGAGGATGGCTTTTTTGGTAAAATTTCTAAGTTGGCGAAAGTGATGAAAATCAGAGCTGATTCTATGGGACCTCCATTTGTTCCAGATCTTATTTTTGGAGAGAATTAGTTTTTTAGTTTCATTTGAGAGCCAAGGGGCTGTATTAGATTTCATTCTAATAGTGCTTTCGGAGCATGTTTGTCTAGAATAGAAAGGAAAGTAGAATTAAAGAATAATACTGCTTCATTAAGTGGAAGAGTCTTTAATGGGTTCCAGTTGCAAGTTCTGAGTTCATTCTGAAATAGGTCAGTTTTAAAGTGTTTAGTAGAACGTATTTTTCTTATATTAAGGGGGTGAAGACAATCAGTCTTCTCTCTTGCAATGTATGTTAAACAGTGATCACTGAGGTCATCAGGCAGGGTCCCAACATTATAAGTGATATTAATTTTGTTTATAAGAATCCAGTCTAATATAGTCTGTTTCCTGTTTAACTTATTAACTCTTGTTGTAGATGTAATGGCTTGGGTGAAACCATTTAGGTTAATGTGAGAGGTGGGATTATCGGTATTAATAGCATTCCAATCAATATTTAAGTCGCCAAGAATGATAGTTTATTGGGGGTAGTAGTTGGAAACCCAATTGAGAAAGTCTTCTGCAATTGGTATATTGTTTCCTGGAGGTATGTATATGCAGATGATGTAAAGGGCTTTTTTAGCTACACCCTCACAAACTCCCCTTGAGTACCTTGTTCCCCACTGGCCCTTTTTTCAATTATAAAGGAATTCCCAATACTATTCTAGCATGTCCAAAGGTCAGTTGTGAATCTCCTCTCCGGTCCAGCTGGTGAATCTGGGAATCTTGAGGCAATGTTACAACTGCCTCATGTACACAGACAACCCTCTCCTCCTCCCAACAAATTCCAACAAATGTGAGAGATGCAACCATATAGCCATACTGGAGGCTAAGCTCTCTCAACTTAGTACTGGCAAAACCAGTCAGGAGGAGAAGGAAACCACACTCACTACAATTCCAGTCTCACATAGACCTACCACGACAGCAAACCAAACACATAAACACACAAAAACATACTCAGAGGCTCTAAATAAAAATCTGCCTAAGTAGCAGAGACCTCCAAAGCAGACACCCAAGCAACCGCTATCCCAAAACAAAACACATGCAACACATAGCTCACAAAGCCAGTGTGCCAAACAGTCATAGCCCTTAAGGCTAAACAACACACCTGATACACTCGTAATAGGTGACACTATCGTCAGGCACACTGACGTCCCGCTCACAAGGCTGAACAAAGAGAAGGTCACGGTGAGCTGCCTGTCGGGCACTAGGATCCGCCACATAACACAAGCACTCAGGTCACTCCAAGGCAAGTACAAATATGACTCAGTCATTGTCCATGCTGGTGTGAATGACCTGAGATGTACCTCCCTGGACTACATGAAAAGAGACATAGAGGAGTTCTCTGAGCATGTAGCCCAGGCCCGTATGACCCTGACCTTGAGTAGCATCTTACCCTCACCAAGAATGATGCCACAATATGAAGACAAGATGATCAATTTCAACAATTGGCTTAAGTATTGGTGTCATTCAAAGGGGATTCAAGGCCTGTCAGCCTGGGATGATATGCTCGACAAGCCACGATGCTTCGTTAGGGACAGCTTGCACCTGTCACCCCTGGGCTTTCGGATATTGGCAAAGGCTCTTGCTACCCCCATAGTGCCTTTTTTAGGCAAGGCTCAAAAGACAAACCCACCTCCATAGGTATCACAAGGGATAAGAAACTAAGAGTAATGCTACTCAACGCCAAAAGTCTAAATCTCAAGATGCACACACTCAAAACTCTCCTTAGCATGGAGAACATCGATATCTGTGCAGTAACAGAAACCTGGTTCAAGGCTCCCGAGAGCACCCCAGCACTACCAGGTTATACCTCATACCATGCTTTTTGGCCCCAAAACTTGGACCGAACCACAAAAGGAGGGGGAGTATCAATATTCGTCAAAGATACCCACACTTCCAGGTTGGTGGCACAGCAGGAAGCATCAGAGACTATCCATATGCAACTAACAGTGGGTAAAACTGCCTTCCAGTTTATAGCCTGCTACAGACCACCCTCCCAAACCCATGAACCCCACTCGGCCTTCCTGAGAACACTGGAAAATATGAAGGTCTCCCCAAACACCATTATATTGGGCGACTTCAACTACCCAAACATAGACTGGGAGCATTACTCTAGCTCCAACACCCTAGCCCAAAGGTTCCTAGAATTTATAAACTCAAATGCTATGGAACAACTTGTTACCACTCCCACAAGAGGGGAAAACATACTGGACCTGATCATCACCAACATGGGGACTCTATGCTCCAGACCAGAAGTGTATCCCTCACTGGTAAGATCAGACCATAAACTAATCTCACTGGATAGTCACATCCCGACTCCACCCCCTGCCCTGAAAACCACAGTGAAAAACTTCTCTAAAGAAAATTTCACACTCTTGAAAACCGAGGTGGAATCCTTCAAAGCCCCAGGGCCTGTGGAAAATACGGCCCAGACCGCAGAATCCTTTATAAATGCATTCTATGAACACCTTCAGGAATGCATGGATCATGCAATCCCAAATAAAGCCAAGACCCAATCCTCCAAAGGCAGACATCCTGTCTGGTGGACCCCAGCCATAAACAAACTATACAATAGAAGGAGGATGCTACTACATGATAGAGCAAAATCCCAAAAAGGGAAGGCATCTCTGATCAGTATTAACAAAAAACTACGGGCACTCATAAAATCGTCTAAGGCCAGCTTCAAGAGAAACATTGCACAGGACACTAAGGATAATCACAAAGTTTTCTTTAGTTATGTTGGGAACCTGGTTGGGAATTCCCATATATGCTCAGAATTAGTCCAAAATGACAAAAAATAGACCAAACCCACAGACATTGCCAACATCCTAGCTGACAGGTTCAGCGCAAACTTCTCCCCCCCCCTCCACACCAAAAGGACAAATATCTATCCCAGCAGGGTGCTGCCCCCCTGACATCTCAGATGCTCAGGTAAGAGCCGCCCTCTCCAAAGCAAAAAACACAGCATCAATGGGACCAGACGGTGTCCCAGGCTGCGTCCTACATGAACTCCAAGAAGAGCTAAACCCAAACATAAAACTACTGTTCAATCTCAGCTTTACTACAGGATATGTACCCAAAGAGTGGCATACAGCAACAGTGGTCCCTCTCCACAAAGGTGGTGCCTCAACGGATCCTGGAAACTATCGCCCCATAAGCCTGACTAGCTTGGTCTGCAAAGCTATGGAAAGGATCATCATGGACCTCATAAATAAAGATATTGGGGACCTACAGACACTGGATCCTACCCAGTTCGGCTTTGTTAAGGGCAGATCCTGCCTCTTAAACCTGGTTAATTTCTTTGAAACAGTCACCAAGGCCATTGACGAGGGGAAGGTGGTCCACACAGCCTACCTGGACCTCGCAAAAGCCTTCGATACAATACCCCACTCGGGCATTATAGATAAGCTCACCAGCTTAAATATAAACCCCTATGTCACTAGATGGGTTGCAAACTGGCTCAAGGACAGAACCCACATGGTTAGAATTGCTAGAGCCATGTCAGACTCCAAGCCAGTTACAAGTGGCATCCCACAAGGCTCAGTCATGGGACCTTTCTTGTTCGGTATATATTTCTTGGAGGTACAGGCCAACATGGAAGGACTGTGGCTGACCAAGTTTGCAGATGACTGCAAACTGGGCGCCATAATCGACTCTCCAGCCGACACAAGCATCCTCCAAAAGGGCCTCATAGAAACAGACAATTGGTGCCAGAGTCATGGCCTCAAGCTAAATGCCAAAAACTGTATAGTCATCCCCTTTGGCAAAAACAAAGTGCCCACAAATTACCACATAGGTGGTAATCCATTAAGTACAGAAGAAGTAATTAGGGACCTGGGGACACAAGTTAATAGCAATCTCTCATTTGACAACCACGTGGCCAAAGTGGTTAGAAAAACATTTTATATAGCCCACCTAATCATGAAGGGATTCACATCTAGATCAGGGGAGGTCATCATGCCTCTTTACTCATCCCTCATCAGGCCCATAATTGAGTACAATGCCCCTTTTGGGATGTAACTTACCAGACACCTGCAGCAACTGGAAAGACCCCAAAAGTACCTCACCAAGAGGATCAAAGGGCTCAAAAAGATGCCATATGCTGCACGGTTAAAGAAACTCCAGCTCTACTCAGTCGCATACCGCCTGCTCAGAGGCAATCTGGGCCTGACGTATAAAGCCATGTCCAACCCAGAATTAATGGACATGCTGCACCTCAGAAAATCCAAATCCCATCGAGCTATGCGCTCAAGAGACATGAACCTCAGCACTGAAATAAATAGGACATGCTGGAGGGACAGATTCATAACCCAGAGGCTCCCTTCACTCTGGAATAAAATTCCAGTCCTGGTTAGGCAGAGTCCCTCATTGACTCTCTTCAAGAGGAATCTTGATGAGGGGATGGGAGATCGTAGGTTTACCCCGGGTATCACTTCTGTGTCACTGTTAGACAGAGGCACAGTATACTAACCTCAAAAAAGGGCATAGCAAAATTAATTAAAATGGGTGGCGAAAGCCAAACACACTCTGGCTAGGCTTATAAATGCCCTAGGGCAGATAGCCTAGTGTGAACCTATGAACCTATGAACCTCACCGTTCCTAGTCCTTCATCTATAAATAAATGTTCACATCCCCCTTTGTGACGTCCTACCTCACTCTCCCTAGTCCTTCATCTATAAATAAATATCCACATCACTCTTTGTGACGTCCAACCTCACCCTCCCTAGTCCTTCATCTATAAATAAATGTCCATATCGACTTTTGTGACTTCCAACCTCACCCTCCCTAGTCCTTCATCAATAAATATATGTCCACATCCCCCTCTGTGACGTCCAACCTCACATTCCCTAGTCCTTCATTTATGAATAAATGTCCACATCCCCCTTTGTGATGTCCAACCTCAACCACCCTAGTCTTTCATCTATAAATAAATGTCCACATCCTCCTTTGTGACGTCCAACCTCACCATCCCTAGTCTTTCATCTATAAATAAATGTCCACATCCCCCTTTGTGACATCCAACCTCACCATCCCTAGTCCTTCACCTATAAATAAATGTCCACATCCCCCTTTGTGACATCCAACCTCACCCTCCCTAGTCCTTCATCTATAAATAAATGTCCACATCCCCTTTGTGACGTCCAAACTCACCAACCCTAGTACATCATCTATAAATAAATGTCCACATCCCATTTAGTGATGTCCAACCTCACCCTCCCTAGTCCTTCATCTATAAATAAATTTCCACATCCCCCTTTGTGACATCCAACCTCACTCTCCCTAGTCCTTCATCTACAAATAAGTGTTCACATCCCCCTTTGTGGTGTCCAACCTCACCCTCTCTAGTCCTTCACCTATAAATAAATGTCCATTTCCCTCTTTGTGATGTCAACCCTCACCTTGCCTCATCCTCTATCTATAAATGAAAGTCCACATCCCATTTTGTGACGTCCAACCTCACCTTGCCTAGTCCTTCATCTATAAATAAATGTCCACATTTCTCTTTGTGATGTCCAACTTCACCCCCCTAGTCCTTCATCTATAAAAAAATGTCCACATCCCTCTTTGTGAAGTCCAACCTCACCCTCCAAAGACCTTCATCTATAAATAAATGCCCGCATCCCTCTTTGTGCCATCCAATCTCATCCTGCCTAGTCCTTCATCTAGAGATAAATGTCCACATCTCTCTTTGTGCCATCCAACCTCACCCTCCCTAGTCTTTCATCTATAAATAAATGTCCACATCCCTTTTTGTGATGTCCAACCTCCCCCACCCTAGCCCTTCATCTATAAATAAATGTCCACATCCCTCTTTGTGACATCCACCCTCACCCTCCCTAGTCCTTCGTCTATGAATAAATGTCCACATCCATCTTTGTGACGTCCAACATCACCCTTCCTAGTAATTCATTTATAAAGAAATGTCCACATCCCTCTTTGTGATGTCCAACCTCACCCTCTCTAGTCCTTCATCTATAAATAAATGTCCACATCCCATTTTGTGACTTCCAGCCTCACCCTCCCTAGTGCTTCATCTATAAATAAATGTCCACATCCCGCTTTGTGCTGTCCAGCTTCGCCCTGACTATTCCTTCATCTATAAATAAACGTGCACATCCCCCTTTGTGATGTCCCACCTCACCTTCCAAAGTCCCTCATCTATAAATAAATGTCCACGTCCCACTTTGTGCTATCCAGCTTCACTCTGACTAGTCCTTCATCTATAAATAAATGTGCACATCCTCCTTTGTGCTGTCCAACCTCACTCTCCTTAGTCCTTCATCTATAAATATATGTCCACATCCCTCTTTGGGACGTCCAACCTCACCTTCTTTAGTCCTTCATCTATAAATATATGTCCACATCCCTCTTTGGGAAGTCCAACCTCACCCTCCTTAGTCCTTCATATATAAATAAATGTCCACATCCCTCTTCGTGACATCCAACCTCACCCTCCCTAGTCCTTCATCTATAAATAAATGTCCACATCCTCCTTTGTGACGTCCAACCTCACCATCCCTAGTCCTTCATCTATAAATAAATGTCCACATCCCCTTTGGACATCCAACCTCACCATCCCTAGTCCTTCATCTATAAATAAATGTCCACATCCCCCTCTGTGGCATCCAACCTCACCCTCACTAGTCCTTCATCTATACATAAATGTCTACATCACTCTCTGTGATGTCCAACCTCACCCTGCCTAGTCCTTCATCTATAAATAAATGCCCACATCCCCGTTTGTGACGTCCAACCTCACCATCCCTAGTCATTCATCTATAAATAAATGTCCACATCCCTCTTTGTGATGTCCAACCTCACCCTCCCTATTCCTTCATCTATAAATAAATGTCCACATCCCTCTTTGTGACGTCCAACCTCACCCTCCCTATTCTTTCATCTATAAATAAATGTCCACATCCCGCTTTGTGATGTCCGACCTCACCCTCCCAAGACCTTCATTTATAAATAAATGTCCACATCCATCTTTGTGACGTCCAACCTCATCCTCCCTAGACCTTCATCTATAAATAAATGTCCACATCCCTCTTTGTGCCATCCAACCTCACCCGCCCTAGTACTTCATATATAAATAAATGTCCACATCCCTCTTTGCACCATCAAACCTCACCCTGCCTAGTCCTTCATCTAGAGATAAATGTCCACATCCCTCTTTGTGATGTCTAACCTCACCCACCCTAATTCTTCATCTAGAAATAAATGTCACCATGCGTCTTTGTGCCATCCAACCTCACTCTCCGTAGTTCATCTATAAATAAATGTCCACATCACTTTTTGTGACATCTAACCTCACCCACCCTAGTCCTTCATCAAGAAATAAATGTCACCATGCCTCTTTGTGCCATCCAACCTCACCCTCCCTAGTCCTTCATCTATAAATACATGTCCACATCCCTCTTTGTGATGTCCAATCTCACCCTCCCTAGCCCTTCATCTATAAATAAATGTCCACATCCCTCTCTGTGACGTCCAACCTCACTCCCCTAGTCCTTCATCTAGAAATAAATGTCCTCATCCCATTTTGTGACTTCCAGCCTCACCCTCCCTAGTCCTTCATCTATAAATAAATGTCCACATCCCTCTTTGTGCCATCCAACCTCACCCGCCCTAGTCCTTCATCTATAAATAAATGTCCACATCCATCTTTATGATGTCGATACTCACCCACCCTAGTCCTTCATCTTTAAATAAATGTCCACATCCCTCTTTGTGATGTCCAACCTCACCCTATCTAGTCCTTCATCTATAAATAAATGTACACATCCTGCTTTGTGATGTCCAACCTCACCCTCCCTAGTTTTTCATCTATAAATCAATGTCCACATCCCTCTTTGTGATGTCCAACCTCACCCTCCCTAGTCCTTCATTTATAAATAAATGTCCACATCCCTCCTTATGACATCCAACCTCACCCTCCCTAGTCCTCCATCTATAAATAAACGTTCACATCCCTCTTTCTGATGTCCAACCTCACCCTCCCTAGTACTTCATCTGTAAATAAATGTCCACGTGCCACTTTCTAATGCCCAACCTCACCCTGCCTAGTCCTTCATCTATAAATAAATGTCCACATCCCATTTTGTGACATCCCACCTCGCCTTCCCAAGTCCTTCATCTATAAATAAATGTCCACATACCTCTTTGTGCCGTCCAACCTCACTCTCCTTAGTCCTTCATCTATAAAGAAATGTCCCCATCCCCCTTTGTGATGTCCAACTCCATCCTGCGCAGTCCTTCATTTATAAAAACATGTCCACATCCCTCTTTGTGAAGTCCAACCTCGCCCTCCCTAGTCCTTCATCTATAAATAAATGTCCACATCCCTCTTTGTGACGTCCAACCTCGTCCTCCCTAGCCCTTCATCTACAAATAAATTCCCACATCCCATTTGTGCCATCCAACATCACCCTGCCTTCTCCTTCATCTATAAATAAATGTCCACATCCCTCTTTGTGACATCCAACCTCACGCTCCCTAGTCCTCCATCTATAAATAAATGTCCACATCCCTCTTTGTGCCATCCAACTTCACCCTCCCTAGTCCTTCATCTATAAATAAATGTCCAAATCCTGCTTTGTGACGTCCAACCACACCCTGCATGGTCCTTCATCTATAAATAAATGTCCACATCCCTCTTAGTGATGCCCAACCTCACTCTCCCTAGTCCTTCATCTATAAATAAATGCCCGCATCCCACTTTGTGACATCCGACCTCACTCTCTCTCCAGTTCTTCATCTATAAAAAAATGTCCACATTTCTCTTGGTGACGTGCAATCTCACCCTCCCTAGTCCTTCATCTATAAATAAATGTCCACATCCCTCTTTGTGAAGTCCAACCTCACCCTCCCTAGTCTTTCATCTTTAAATAAATGTCTACACCCCTTTGTGATGTCCATCCTCACCCTCCCTAGTCCTTTATTTATAAATAAATGTCCACATCCCACTTTGTGCTGTCCAGCTTCACCCTGACTAGTCCTTCATCTATAAATAAATGTGCACATCCCCCTTTGTGACATCCCACCTCACCTTCCCAAGTCCCTCATCTATAAATAAATGTCTACGTCCCACTTTGTGCTGTCCATCTTCACCCTGACTAATCTTTCATCTATAAATAAACGTGCACATCCTCCTTTGTGCCGTCCAACCTCACTCTCCTTAGTCCTTCATCTATAAATATATGTCCACATCTCTGTTTGGGATGTCCAACCTCACCTTCCCTAGTCCTTCATCTATAAATATATGTCCACATCCCTCTTTGTGACGTCCAACCTCACCCTCCCTAGTCCTTCATATATAAATAAATGTCCACATCCCACTTCGTGACATCCAACCTCACCCTCCCTAGTCCTTCATCTATAAATAAATGTCCACATCCTCCTTTGTGACGTCCAACCTCACCATCCCTAGTCCTTCATCTATAAATAAATGTCCACATCCCCCTTTGAACATCCAACCTCACTCCCCTAGTCCTTCCTCTATAAATAAATGTCCACATCCCATTTTGTGACTTCCAGCCTTACCCTCCCTAGTCCTTCATCTATAAATAAATGTCCACATCCCTCTTTGTGCCATCCAACCTTACCCTCCCTAGATCTTCATCTATAAATAAATGTCTACATCCCACTTTGTGAAGTCCAACCTCACCCTCCCTAGTCCTTCATCTATAAATAAATGTCCACATCCTTCTTTATGACGTCCATCCTCACCCACCCTAGTCCTTCATCTTTAAATAAATGTCCACATCCCTCTTTGTGATGTCCAACCTCACCCTACCTAGTCCTTCATCTATAAATAAATGTAAACATCCCGCTTTGTGATGTCCAACCTCACCCTCCCTAGTCTTTCATCTATAAATCAATGTCCACATCCCTCTTTCTGCTGCTCAACCTCACCCTCCCTAGTCCTTCATCTATAAATAAATGTCCACATCCCATTTTGTGACGTCCCACCTCGCCTTCCCAAGTCCTTCATCTATAAATAAATGTCCACATCCCTCTTTGTGCAGACCAACCTCACTCTCCTTAGTCCTTCATCTATAAAGAAATGTCCCCATCCCTCTTTGTGATGTCCAACCCCACCCTGCGCAGTCCTTCATTTATAAAAAAATGTCCACATCCCTCTTTGTGAAGTCCAACCTTGCCCTCCCTAGTCCTTCATCTATAAATAAATTTCCATATCCTGCTTTGTGATGTCCAATCTCACCCTACCTAGCCCTTCATCTAAAAATAAATGTCCACATCCCTCTTTGTGCCATCCAAACTCACCCCCTCTAGTCCTTCATTTATAAATAAATGTCCACATCCCGCTTTGTGACGTCCAACCTCTCCCTGCCTGGTCCTTCATCTATAAATAAATGTCCACTTCCCTCCGAGCCATCCAACCTCACCCTCCCTAGTCCTTCATCTATAAATAAATGCCCGCATCCAACTTTGTGACATCCGACCTCACTCTCTCCAGTTCTTCATCTATAAAAAAATGTCCACATTTCTCTTGGTGACGTGCAACCTCACCCTCCTTAGTCCTTCACCTATAAATAAATGTCCATTTCCCTCTTTGTGATGTCAACCCTCACCTTGCCTCATCCTCTATCTATAAATGAAAGTCCACATCCCATTTTGTGACGTCCAACCTCACCTTGCCTAGTCCTTCATCTATAAATAAATGTCCACATTTCTCTTTGTGATGTCCAACTTCACCCCCCTAGTCCTTCATCTATAAAAAAATGTCCACATCCCTCTTTGTGAAGTCCAACCTCACCCTCCAAAGACCTTCATCTATAAATAAATGCCCGCATCCCTCTTTGTGCCATCCAATCTCATCCTGCCTAGTCCTTCATCTAGAGATAAATGTCCACATCTCTCTTTGTGCCATCCAACCTCACCCTCCCTAGTCTTTCATCTATAAATAAATGTCCACATCCCTTTTTGTGATGTCCAACCTCCCCCTCCCTAGCCCTTCATCTATAAATAAATGTCCACATCCCTCTTTGTGACATCCACCCTCACCCTCCCTAGTCCTTCGTCTATGAATAAATGTCCACATCCATCTTTGTGACGTCCAACATCACCCTTCCTAGTAATTCATTTATAAAGAAATGTCCACATCCCTCTTTGTGATGTCCAACCTCACCCTCTCTAGTCCTTCATCTATAAATAAATGTCCACATCCCATTTTGTGACTTCCAGCCTCACCCTCCCTAGTGCTTCATCTATAAATAAATGTCCACATCCCGCTTTGTGCTGTCCAGCTCGCCTGACTATTCCTTCATCTATAAATAAACGTGCACATCCCCCTTTGTGATGTCCCACCTCACCTTCCAAAGTCCCTCATCTATAAATAAATGTCCACGTCCCACTTTGTGCTATCCAGCTTCACTCTGACTAGTCCTTCATCTATAAATAAATGTGCACATCCTCCTTTGTGCTGTCCAACCTCACTCTCCTTAGTCCTTCATCTATAAATATATGTCCACATCCCTCTTTGGGACGTCCAACCTCACCTTCTTTAGTCCTTCATCTATAAATATATGTCCACATCCCTCTTTGGGAAGTCCAACCTCACCCTCCTTAGTCCTTCATATATAAATAAATGTCCACATCCCTCTTCGTGACATCCAACCTCACCCTCCCTAGTCCTTCATCTATAAATAAATGTCCACATCCTCCTTTGTGACGTCCAACCTCACCATCCCTAGTCCTTCATCTATAAATAAATGTCCACATCCCCCTTTGGACATCCAACCTCACCATCCCTAGTCCTTCATCTATAAATAAATGTCCACATCCCCCTCTGTGGCATCCAACCTCACCCTCACTAGTCCTTCATCTATACATAAATGTCTACATCACTCTCTGTGATGTCCAACCTCACCCTGCCTAGTCCTTCATCTATAAATAAATGCCCACATCCCCGTTTGTGACGTCCAACCTCACCATCCCTAGTCATTCATCTATAAATAAATGTCCACATCCCTCTTTGTGATGTCCAACCTCACCCTCCCTATTCCTTCATCTATAAATAAATGTCCACATCCCTCTTTGTGACGTCCAACCTCACCCTCCCTATTCTTTCATCTATAAATAAATGTCCACATCCCGCTTTGTGATGTCCGACCTCACCCTCCCAAGACCTTCATCTATAAATAAATGTCCACATCCATCTTTGTGACGTCCAACCTCATCCTCCCTAGACCTTCATCTATAAATAAATGTCCACATCCCTCTTTGTGCCATCCAACCTCACCCGCCCTAGTACTTCATATATAAATAAATGTCCACATCCCTCTTTGCACCATCAAACCTCACCCTGCCTAGTCCTTCATCTAGAGATAAATGTCCACATCCCTCTTTGTGATGTCTAACCTCACCCACCCTAATTCTTCATCTAGAAATAAATGTCACCATGCGTCTTTGTGCCATCCAACCTCACTCTCCGTAGTTCATCTATAAATAAATGTCCACATCACTTTTTGTGACATCTAACCTCACCCACCCTAGTCCTTCATCAAGAAATAAATGTCACCATGCCTCTTTGTGCCATCCAACCTCACCCTCCCTAGTCCTTCATCTATAAATACATGTCCACATCCCTCTTTGTGATGTCCAATCTCACCCTCCCTAGCCCTTCATCTATAAATAAATGTCCACATCCCTCTCTGTGACGTCCAACCTCACTCCCCTAGTCCTTCATCTAGAAATAAATGTCCTCATCCCATTTTGTGACTTCCAGCCTCACCCTCCCTAGTCCTTCATCTATAAATAAATGTCCACATCCCTCTTTGTGCCATCCAACCTCACCCGCCCTAGTCCTTCATCTATAAATAAATGTCCACATCCATCTTTATGATGTCGATACTCACCCACCCTAGTCCTTCATCTTTAAATAAATGTCCACATCCCTCTTTGTGATGTCCAACCTCACCCTATCTAGTCCTTCATCTATAAATAAATGTACACATCCTGCTTTGTGATGTCCAACCTCACCCTCCCTAGTTTTTCATCTATAAATCAATGTCCACATCCCTCTTTGTGATGTCCAACCTCACCCTCCCTAGTCCTTCATTTATAAATAAATGTCCACATCCCTCCTTATGACATCCAACCTCACCCTCCCTAGTCCTCCATCTATAAATAAACGTTCACATCCCTCTTTCTGATGTCCAACCTCACCCTCCCTAGTACTTCATCTGTAAATAAATGTCCACGTGCCACTTTCTAATGCCCAACCTCACCCTGCCTAGTCCTTCATCTATAAATAAATGTCCACATCCCATTTTGTGACATCCCACCTCGCCTTCCCAAGTCCTTCATCTATAAATAAATGTCCACATACCTCTTTGTGCCGTCCAACCTCACTCTCCTTAGTCCTTCATCTATAAAGAAATGTCCCCATCCCCTTTGTGATGTCCAACTCCATCCTCGCAGTCCTTCATTTATAAAACATGTCCACATCCCTCTTTGTGAAGTCCAACCTCGCCCTCCCTAGTCCTTCATCTATAAATAAATGTCCACATCCCTCTTTGTGACGTCCAACCTCGTCCTCCCTAGCCCTTCATCTACAAATAAATTCCCACATCCCATTTGTGCCATCCAACATCACCCTGCCTTCTCCTTCATCTATAAATAAATGTCCACATCCCTCTTTGTGACATCCAACCTCACGCTCCCTAGTCCTCCATCTATAAATAAATGTCCACATCCCTCTTTGTGCCATCCAACTTCACCCTCCCTAGTCCTTCATCTATAAATAAATGTCCAAATCCTGCTTTGTGACGTCCAACCACACCCTGCATGGTCCTTCATCTATAAATAAATGTCCACATCCCTCTTAGTGATGCCCAACCTCACTCTCCCTAGTCCTTCATCTATAAATAAATGCCCGCATCCCACTTTGTGACATCCGACCTCACTCTCTCTCCAGTTCTTCATCTATAAAAAAATGTCCACATTTCTCTTGGTGACGTGCAATCTCACCCTCCCTAGTCCTTCATCTATAAATAAATGTCCACATCCCTCTTTGTGAAGTCCAACCTCACCCTCCCTAGTCTTTCATCTTTAAATAAATGTCTACACCCCCCTTTGTGATGTCCATCCTCACCCTCCCTAGTCCTTTATTTATAAATAAATGTCCACATCCCACTTTGTGCTGTCCAGCTTCACCCTGACTAGTCCTTCATCTATAAATAAATGTGCACATCCCCCTTTGTGACATCCCACCTCACCTTCCCAAGTCCCTCATCTATAAATAAATGTCTACGTCCCACTTTGTGCTGTCCATCTTCACCCTGACTAATCTTTCATCTATAAATAAACGTGCACATCCTCCTTTGTGCCGTCCAACCTCACTCTCCTTAGTCCTTCATCTATAAATATATGTCCACATCTCTGTTTGGGATGTCCAACCTCACCTTCCCTAGTCCTTCATCTATAAATATATGTCCACATCCCTCTTTGTGACGTCCAACCTCACCCTCCCTAGTCCTTCATATATAAATAAATGTCCACATCCCACTTCGTGACATCCAACCTCACCCTCCCTAGTCCTTCATCTATAAATAAATGTCCACATCCTCCTTTGTGACGTCCAACCTCACCATCCCTAGTCCTTCATCTATAAATAAATGTCCACATCCCCCTTTGAACATCCAACCTCACTCCCCTAGTCCTTCCTCTATAAATAAATGTCCACATCCCATTTTGTGACTTCCAGCCTTACCCTCCCTAGTCCTTCATCTATAAATAAATGTCCACATCCCTCTTTGTGCCATCCAACCTTACCCTCCCTAGATCTTCATCTATAAATAAATGTCTACATCCCACTTTGTGAAGTCCAACCTCACCCTCCCTAGTCCTTCATCTATAAATAAATGTCCACATCCTTCTTTATGACGTCCATCCTCACCCACCCTAGTCCATCATCTTTAAATAAATGTCCACATCCCTCTTTGTGATGTCCAACCTCACCCTACCTAGTCCTTCATCTATAAATAAATGTAAACATCCCGCTTTGTGATGTCCAACCTCACCCTCCCTAGTCTTTCATCTATAAATCAATGTCCACATCCCTCTTTGTGATGTCCAACCTCACCCTCCCTAGTCCTTCATTTATAAATAAATGTCCACATCCTGCTTTGTGACCTACACCCTCACCCTCTCTAGTCCTTCATCTATAAATAAATGTCCACATCCCTCTTTCTGATGTCCAACCTCACCCTCCCTAGTCCTTCATCTGTAAATAAATGTCCACGTCCCACTTTCTGCTGCTCAACCTCACCCTGCCTAGTCCTTCATCTATAAATAAATGTCCACATCCCATTTTGTGACGTCCCACCTCGCCTTCCCAAGTCCTTCATCTATAAATAAATGTCCACATCCCTCTTTGTGCAGACCAACCTCACTCTCCTTAGTCCTTCATCTATAAAGAAATGTCCCCATCCCTCTTTGTGATGTCCAACCCCACCCTGCGCAGTCCTTCATTTATAAAAAAATGTCCACATCCCTCTTTGTGAAGTCCAACCTTGCCCTCCCTAGTCCTTCATCTATAAATAAATTTCCATATCCTGCTTTGTGATGTCCAATCTCACCCTACCTAGCCCTTCATCTAAAAATAAATGTCCACATCCCTCTTTGTGCCATCCAAACTCACCCCCTCTAGTCCTTCATTTATAAATAAATGTCCACATCCCGCTTTGTGACGTCCAACCTCTCCCTGCCTGGTCCTTCATCTATAAATAAATGTCCACTTCCCTCTGAGCCATCCAACCTCACCCTCCCTAGTCCTTCATCTATAAATAAATGTCCAAATCCTGCTTTGTGACGTCCAACCACACCCTGCATGGTCCTTCATCTATAAATAAATGTCAACATCCCTCTTAGTGATGCCCAACCTCACTCTCCCTAGTCCTTCATCTATAAATAAATGCCCGCATCCAACTTTGTGACATCCGACCTCACTCTCTCCAGTTCTTCATCTATAAAAAAATGTCCACATTTCTCTTGGTGACGTGCAACCTCACCCTCCTTAGTCCTTCATCTATAAATAAATGTCCACATCCCTCTTTGTGATGTCCAACCTCACCCTACCTAGTCCTTCATCTATAAATAAATGTAAACATCCCGCTTTGTGATGTCCAACCTCACCCTCCCTAGTCTTTCATCTATAAATCAATGTCCACATCCCATTTTGTGATGTCCAACCTCACCCTCCATAGTCCTCCATCTATAAATAAATGTCCACATCCCTCTTTGTGCCATCCAACCTCACCCTCCCTAGTCCTTCATCTATAAATAAATGTCCAAATCCAGCTTTGTGACATCCAACCACACCCTGCATGGTCCTTCATCTATAAATAAATGTCCACATCCCTCTTAGTGATGCCCAACCTCACTCTCCCAAGTCCTTCATCTATAAATAAATGTCCGCATCCCACTTTGTGACATCTGACGTCACTCTCTCTCCAGTTATTCATCTATAAAAAAAGTCCACATTTCTCTTGGTGACGTGCAACCTCACCCTCCCTAGTCCTTCATCTATAAATAAATGTCCACATCCCTCTTTGTGAAGTCCAACCTCACCCTCCCTAGTCTTTCATCTTTAAATAAATGTCTACACCCCCCTTTGTGACGTCCATCCTCACCCTCCCTAGTCCTTCATTTATAAATAAATGTCCACATCCCACTTTGTGCTGTCCAGCTTCACCCTGACTAGTCCTTCATCTATAAATAAACGTGCACATCCCCCTTTGTGACGTCCCACCTCACCTTCCCAAGTCCCTCATCTATAAATAAATGTCCATGTCCCACTTTGTGCTGTCCAGCTTCACCCTGACTAATCCTGCATCTATAAATAAACGTGCACATCCTCCTTTGTGCCATCCAACCTCACTCTCCTTAGTCCTTCATCTATAAATATATGTCCACATCCCTCTTTGGGACGTCCAACCTCACCTTCCCTAGTCCTTCATCTATAAATATATGTCCACATCCCTCTTTGTGACATCCAACCTCACCCTCCCTAGTCCTTCATATATAAATAAATGTCCACATCCCACTTCGTGACATCCAACCTCACCCTCCCTAGTCCTTCATCTATAAATAAATGTCCACATCCTCCTTTGTGACGTCCAACCTCACCATCCCTAGTCCTTCCTCTATAAATAAATGTCCACATCCCATTTTGTGACTCCCAGCCTTACTCTCCCTAGTCCTTCATCTAGAAATAAATCTCCACATCCCTCTTTGTGCCATCCGACCTTAACCTCCCTAGATCTTCATCTATAAATAAATGTCTACATCCCTCTTTGTGAAGTCCAACCTCACCCTCCCTAGTCCTTCATCTATAAATAAATGTCCACATCCCGCTTTGTGACGTCCAACCTCACCATCCCTAGTCCTTCATCTATAAATAAATGTCCACATCTCTCTTTGTGACGTCCAACTTCACCCTGCCTAGTCCTTCATCTATAAATAAATGTCCACATCCCTCTTTATGACGTCCATCCTCACCCACCCTAGTCCTTCATCTTTAAATAAATGTCCACATCCCTCTTTGTGATGTCCAACCTCACCCTCTCTAGTCCTTCATCTATAAATAAATGTCCACATCCCGCTTTGTGACGTCCAACCTCTCCCTGCCGGGTCCTTCATCTATAAATAAATGTCCACTTCCCTCTGCGCCATCCAACCTCACCCTCCATAGTCCTTCATCTATAAATAAATGTCCAAATCCTGCTTTGTGACGTCCAACCACAGCCTACATGGTCCTTCATCTATAAATAAATGTCCACATCCCTCTTAGTGATGCCCAACCTCACTCTCCCTAGTCCTTCATCTATAAATAAATGCCCGCATCCCACTTTGTGACATCCGACCTCACTCTCTCTCCAGTTCTTCATCTATAAAAAAATGTCCCCATTTATCTTGGTGACGTGCAACCTCACCCTCCCTAAACCTTCATCTATAAATAAATGTCCACATCCCTCTTTGTGATGTCCAACCTCACCCTACCTAGTCCTTCATCTATAAATAAATGTAAACATCCCGCTTTGTGATGTCCAACCTCACCCTCCCTAGTCTTTCGTCTATAAATCAATGTCCACATCCCTCTTTGTGATGTCCAACCTCACCCTCCCTAGTCCTTCATTTATAAATAAATGTCCACATCCCTCTTTGTGACATCCAACCTCACCCTCCCTAGTCCTCTATCTATAAATAAATGTCCACATCCTGCTTTGTGACCTACACCCTCACCCTTTCTAGTCCTTCATCTATAAATAAACGTCCACATCCCTCTTTCTGATGTCCAACCTCACCCTCCCTAGTTCTTCATCTGTAAATAAATGTCCACGTCCCACTTTCTGCTGCCCAACCTCACCCTGCCTAGTCCTCCATCTATAAATAAATGTCCACATCCCATTTTGTGACGTCCCACCTCGCCTTCCCAAGTCCTTCATCTATAAATAAATGTCCACATCCCTCTTTGTGCCGTCCAACCTCACTCTCCTTAGTCCTTCATCTATAAAGAAATGTCCCCATCCTTCTTTGTGATGTCCAACCCCACCCTGCGCAGTCCTTCATTTATAAAAAAATGTCCACATCCCTCTTTGTGAAGTCCAACCTTGCCCTCCCTAGCCCTTCATCTATAAATAAATTTCCATATCCCATTTGTGCCATCCAACATCACCCTGCCTTCTCCTTCATCTATAAATAAATGTCCACATCCCTCTTTGTGCCATCCAACTTCACCCTCCCTAGTCCTTCATCTATAAATAAATGTCCAAATCCCGCTTTGTGACGTCCAACCACACCCTGCATGGTCCTTCATCTATAAATAAATGTCCACATCCATCTTAGTGATGCCCAACCTCACTCTCCCTAGTCCTTCATCTATAAATAAATGTCCAAATCCCGCTTTGTGACGTCCAACCACACCCTGCATGGTCCTTCATCTATAAATAAATGTCCACATCCATCTTAGTGATGCCCAACCTCACTCTCCCTAGTCCTTCATCTATAAATAAATGCCCGCATCCCACTTTGTGACATCCGACCTCACTCTCTCTCTAGTTCTTCATCTATAAAAAAATGTCCACATTTGTCTTGGTGACGTGCAACCTCACCCTCCCTAGTCCTTCATCTATAAATAAATGTCCACATCCCTCTTTGTGATGTCCAACCTCACCCTCCCTAGTCCTTCATCTATAAATAAATGTCTACACCCCCCTTTGTGACGTCCATCCTCACCCTCCCTAGTCCTTCATTTATAAATAAATCTCCACATCCCTCTTTGTGACGTCCGACCTCACCCTCCCTAGACCTTCATCTATAAATAAATGTCCACGTCCCTCTTTGTGCCATCCAACCTCACCCACCCAAGTCCTTCATCTATAAATAAATGTCCACATCCCATTTTCTGCCATCCAACCCCACCCACCCTAGTCCTTCATCTATAAATAAATGTCCACATTCCTCTTTGTGGTGGTCAACCTTGCCCTCCCTAGTCCTTCATCTATGAATAAATGTCCGCATCCCTTTTTGTGACGTCCAACCTCGCCATCGCTAGTCCTTCATCTATAAATAAATGTCCACATCCATCTTTGTGATGTCCAACCTCACCCTCCCTAGTCCTTCATCTATAAATAAATGTCCACATCCCATTTTGTGACATCCAACCTCACCCTCTTTTTTCCTTCATCTATAAATAAATGTCCACATCCCTCTTTGTGACATCTAACCTCACCCTCCCTAGTCCTTCATCTATAAATAAATGTCCACATCCCTCTTTGTGCCATCCAACCTCACCCTCCCTAGTCCTTCATCTATAAATAAATGTCCACATCCCTCTTTGTGCCATCCAACCTCACCCTCCCTAGTCCTTCATCTATAAATAAATGTCCACATCCAGCTTTGTGACGTCCAACCTCACCATCCCAAGTCCTTCATCTATAAATAAATGTCCACATCCCTCTTTGTGACGTCCAACCTCACCCTGCCTAGTCCTTCATCTATAAATAAATGTCCACATCCTTCTTTATGACATCCATCCTCACCCACCCTAGTCCTTCATCTTTAAATAAATGTCCTCATCCCTCTTTGTGACGTCCAACCTCACCCTCCCTTGTCTTACATCTATAAATAAATGTCCACATCCCGCTTTGTGCCATCCAACCTCACCCTCCCTAGTCCTTCATCTATAAATAAATGCCCACATCCCTTTTTGTGATGTCCAACCTCACCCTTTCTTCTGATTCTCTCCCTCACTCTGTCACTCACCCTCTTACCTGTCTTGTATTTTTTATTTTAATTTCATCTGCATATTTAATCTCACGTTGGCACCCATGTCCTTTCTATGTCCCTACAACACTGTTAAACTACAACTGTATCATATTCTGATCTTCTTGACTGCAATCTACACATCAATCTGTTTTGCTAAATTGTGTTTCACATTCTTTTAATAATGCAGCCTGTTACTTTAACATCAAACAGATAGGTTCCCTTTTGCCTGTCAAAATTCTTCTAATTAGATGCACAATCTTTATTGATATTTTGTCTATTTTTATATACTTTTATGAAGATTTTTATCTGATTATACAATTTTCAAATGTACTCTTCGAACTTTTCTCCCCAGGCCTCTGGTGAAAATGGGTCACTTGACCCAGTCAGACTTTTTTGGTAAACAAATGTTAAATAAATAAGTAAATAATAAATTAATATATCTATATGTGGCATTTTAATTAAGTTTGTTTAATAGAGCCATTAAAACAAGGACTACCTGATACAATGAGGTAGTTAAATTCAATGCATAGATCCTGATAATGGAATCCAGGCAGAAAAAAAGAATATTTACGGTGAAGATATTTCTTCAATAGCTGCTCTAAAAAAAAAACAAATGAAACAGAAGTTAATCCTTAACAGCATCCCTGATCCTGAACTTCTTTTAGTTCTCTGCCCTTCTAACACAGAAAAGACAACACAGGATACAAAGCACTTCATCAGTATCTTTTTAGACAAAGAAAGGAACATGACAGGCTTTTGAAGGTCTAGTTTCACATTTGTTACTTGGCCAGGAGTTTGATCAGAATTTAAAATAATGTTCCTAAAAATCTGCCTCATTGAGGATGGAAATAAGGATGTCACGTGTCATTCCAGGCTTATGAGGTTAATAAATTGTCAAGAATAAAAAACATTATATGTTTTCAAGGAATACGGGTTTTAGGCAGAAAGATTATACAAATGAAGTGTTGCTACAATTCAGTATAACCCAGTTTTTATTGTGGCGTGTGAAATTAATCTGAGTAGAATTCCCCCAAAGGAATAAAATAATGCGTTTGGCCAGAGAAAAAGGAATGGAGACAGTATTCACTGACATCCCTCCATCATCTTCCCTGTCTGTTGAAAATATTAAGTAGGCCTTTCTCTTTATCAGTTCATCAAGATGCAATAGCCCTGCTTAAGGGTTTTAGATGACCACCCTGTGAGAAGTAATGACAAAGAAAATTAGAAATGAGAGTTAAGCAGCTGGGAATGACAGAAATAAAGTTTAATAATAATTAAACACAGACTAGTTTATGCTGCTTGTAAAACTATTGAGATGGAGGCATGTAAGTAGTGACAATAAAACTAATTAAATAAGTTAAACAGGTTTTGTGGACACAATCTTAATGAAATAGGAGGACTTAGAAAACTCACTCCCACAGAGATAACATTTAGATTAGTGGATTAAGAAGGATTGATGGAACCAGATCCAGTAACATTTATTCAAGAAAGGGTTACTGATTAATGAAAGATGTGCTGTGGCTGGATCCACATGTGGACAGTGCACAGAATAGGGGAAATTGGCATGGTTGGATCCACAGGTGGACAGCACGCAGAGTGGAAGATACCATGGCTGGATCCACATGTGGACAGCACACAGCGTGGGAAGATATCATGGCTGTATCCACAGGTGGACAGCAAGCAGAATGTGAAAATGTCATGGCTGGATCCACAGGTGGACAGTATGCAGAGTGGGAAGATGCCATGGCTGGATCCACAGGTGGACAGTGCACAGAGAGGGAAGATGCCATGTCTGGATCCACAGGTGGATAGCATGCAAAGTGGGAAGATACCAGGATCCACAGGTGGAGAGCACACAGAGTGGGAAGATGCCATGGCTGAATCCGCATGTGGACAACACGCAGAGTGGGAAGATATCATGGCCGGATCTACAGGTGGACAGTGCACGGAGTGGGAAGATGCCATGGCTGGATCCACAGATAGACAGTGCACAGAGTGGGAAGATGCCATGACTGGATCCACAGGTGGGCAGTGCGCAGAGTAGGGAAACTGCCATGGCTGGTCCACATGTGGACAACAAGCAGAATGGGAATATACCATGGCTGGATCCACAGTTGGACAGTGCACAGAGAGGGAAGATGCCATGGCTGGATCCACAGATGGACAGTGCACAGAGTGGGAAGATGCCATGGTTGGATCCACAGGTGAACAGCGCACAAAGTGGGGAAGATGCCATGGCTGGATCCACAGGTGGACAGCACACACAGAGTAGGGAAGCTGCAAATGGGTACTGACAAGTCCAGGCCCATCTCTGTTAGATCTCACAGTTTTAAGACAAAGAAGTGGCTAAAATTAGAATGGTGAAAGGGTGCATTTAGTCCAAGACTATTCTATGTTTATCCATCAATGTAGGATGCAACTTCTCCTGGATCAGTGGAATCTGTTCAGAATGGGACCAATTACAGGGTTGGCATGTCTTGCAACTGTAGGGGGTTAAATGGCAGGGCATTGTTTCCTTTTGTAAAATTCTGGAGAAAATATACAATGTTCTCTAGTGGTCAATGGGCTAGTAAGAGTAAGGGTGGAAAATGGGCACAGTCTCCTACAACCACAGGCCAGTAGCCAAGGTTTACCGATAGTCAATCAGGTGGGGAATGACACTGAAATTCAATCAGGGGGGCCATATCAAGGAAGTAGGAGAATCCATCATCAGCATCTAGAAAGATATCAGCAACAGACACTGTCTGACACAGATCCCATCTGAAAGATAATATGAATAACAGTCAGTCGTGGGACAGTTCTACAGAGCTCAGTGGAATAGACCACCACCTTCTGAGAGTGCTAGAAGACAGGTGGAACTGAGAGTCAAGAAACATTCCAGAATGGCAAACCACCAGACGGGTCCAGATCATTCCAGCAGTGGAAAACTTTGTGCAAGAGGATTGTCATCCTCTTGCACAAAGGTGGTGCCACTATTATCCCTGGAAACTATCACCCCAGTAGCTTGACAAGTCTGATCTGTAAAGCCATGAAGTGTATTATTATGGATCTCAAAAGAAAGACATAGGCAATATTCAAGCAATTGACCCCACCTAGTTCACATTCGTCAAGGGCAGATCTTGCCTGCTGAACCTAATTGACTTCTTTGAGGCTGTCACCAAGTCCCTGGATGAGGGAACGTCAGTGCATATAGCTTACCTTGACTTGGCCAAGGCTTTTGATGCAATCCCCCACTCGGGCATCATCAAAAAAGCTAACACAACTTGGTATAAATCCTTACCTCATCAGGTGGGTGGCCAACTGGCTCACTGATAGGACCCACAAGGTCAAAACTGGTGCCTCCACCTTTGATAGCAGACCTGTCACTAGTGGAGTTCCCCAGAGATCTGTCCTGGGACCCCTACTGTTGGAATCTACTTCTCAGAGGTTCACACAAAGAAAAAAGGCCAGTTGGCTAACCAAGTGTGTGGATGACTGTAAGTAGGGTGCTGTCATTGACTCCCCAAATTATGTTCACATACTGCAAGAGGGCCTCACAGCAAATAATGTCTGGTGCCAAAGTCATGGCCTCAAGTTAAATGCAAAAAAATGTATCATTATACCATTCAGCAAAAACACAGCCCCTACTGATTACCACATCAATGGTAACCCCCTAAGCACACAACCTGTGGTGAGAGATCAGGTTGACAACAATTTCACATTCATAGGTTCATATGTAGGTATTAGGCAATCAGTCCAAGGGCCTAAATAAGCCTAGCCAACAAGGTTCCCTGGCTTACACCACCAAAAAATGTTATTTTCCTGTGCCTCTGTTGAGCAGAGCCACAGAAGTGATCCCCGGCTTGTATTTCCTATTTCCCATCCACTTATCAAGATTTTTCTTGAAGAGTGCTAAAGAGGAACTTTGCTTGACATAGATGGATAGCTTGTTCCAGAGTATGGGAAGTCTCTGGGACAGGAATCTATCCCTCCAGCATGTCCTGTTTATTGTGGTGACAAGGTTTAGGTCCCTAGAGCATGTAGCTCGGAGGGACTGGGATTTCTTTAGGTGTAGCATGTCCAACAGCTCTGGGTTTGACATAGCTTTATATGTTAGACAGAGATCACCTCGGAATAGGCGATATGCTATGGAGTAAAGCTGGAGTTTTTTTGAGATGGTCAGTGTAGGGCATCTGTCTGAGGCCAGTAATCCACTTTGTGAGGTACTTCTGTGGCCTTTCCAGCTGCTGCAGATGTCTTGTGAGGTACATTCCAAAAGGGGCATTGTACTCTATAATGGGTCTAATGAGTGTCGAGTAGAGGGGAACATTGACCTCTTTTTTCCCAGATGAGAACCCTTTTGTGATGAGGTGTGCCACGTAGAAGGATTTCCTGACTACTGTGGTGATGTGATTATCAAAGGAGAGACTACTGTCCACCTGGGTCCCCAGGTCTCTTATCACACACTTAGCATTAAGTAGACTGCCGCCTATGTGGTAGTTCATGGGTACACAGTTTTTACCAAAGGGGATGACAATGCACTTTTTGGCATTGAGCTTGAGGCCATGGCTCTGACACCAGGCATCTGCCTCAATGAGGCCCTTCTGTAGGATGTCCACATCATTTGGGGACTCAACTATGGCTCTTAGTTTGCAGTCATCTGCAAACTTCGTTAGTCAATGACCTTCTGTGTTAGCCTGTACTTCAGAGAAGTAGATACCAAACAGGAGAAGTCCCAGGACTGAACCCTGTGGTACTCCACTTGTCACTGGTTTGAAGTCAGATTTGGAGTCTGCAACTTTACAGTGTGGGTTCTGTCAGTGAGCCAATTGGCAACTCATCTTGTGATGTAGGGATTTATACCTAGTTTGGTGAGTTTAGCTATAATTCCAGAATGGGGAATGGTGTTGAAAGCCTTGACGAGGTCAAGATAGGCTGTGTGAACCACCTTACCCTTGTCTACAGCTTTGGTGACTGCCTCGAAGAGGTCGATCAGATTCAGGAGGCATGATCCACCTTTCACAAACCCAAACTGGGTGTGGTCCAGAGTTTGGAGGTTACCAATGTCTTTGTTTATGAGGTCCATGATGATACATTCTATGGCCTTACAGACCAGGCTCATTAGGCTAATAGGGCGATAGTTCCCGGGATCAGTGGTGGCTCCTCTTTTGTGGAGTGGGATAACTGTTGCTGTGTGCCATTCAGTGGCCACAAAGCCTAATGTGAGACTATGACTGAACATGGTGTTTAGGTGGGGATCCAGTTCATTCTGAAGTTCGTGTAAAACGCAGCCTGGGATGCTTTCCAGTCTCATGGATGCTTTGTTTTTGGCTTTAGAGAGTGCAGCTTTTACCTGCTTAGTTGTGATTACAGGGACTCTGCATTCCTTCTGTATAGTTAGGGCCCTTTAGGGGGTGAGAGGGGGCTAAAGTTAGCAACTGAACTTATCTGCCAGGATGTTGGCAATATCAGTTGGTTCTGTAATTTTCATGCTATTGTGCTGTAACTCAGAGCAGATCTGGGTGTTGCCATTGAGATTCTTCACATAGCTATAGAATGCTTTGTAGTTGTCCCTAGAATCAGTGGTGATTTTGTTTTCGTAGCCAGCTTTGGAGGATCTTATAAGGGATCTCAGCTTCTTACTGAGGCTGACCAGGAAACTCCTCCACTCATGGGATTTTACTCTCTTTTGCAGCAGTTTCTTCCTTCTGTTGTAGAGTTTGTTTATGGCAGGGGACCACCATATTAGCTTCCTTTTTTTGGAGGATAGCGTCTTGGTTCTGTTTGGGATTGCACAATCAATGCACTTGTGTAAGTGCTTATAGAGTGCATCTGTGTAGGATTCAGCAGTTGTAACTGTACTGTCCATCTTCAT
Source organism: Protopterus annectens (assembly GCF_019279795.1). Lineage (NCBI taxonomy): Eukaryota > Metazoa > Chordata > Ceratodontiformes > Protopteridae > Protopterus > Protopterus annectens. Next base: position 42,084,647 of record NC_056749.1, read on the forward strand.
GGGTGTCATGAAGTTCACCACTTCTGTCTTAAGAAGCATGAAGTTGGCTTTGGAGAATTTTTTTACGGTGGTTTCCTTAATGGGAGGTGGGGGCAGGATGTGGATATCAAGGGTGATTAGCTTATGGTCGGATCGGACCAACAAGGGGTTGACTTCAGGTGTGGAACACCAGTCACTCATGTTGGTAATGACTAGGTCTAGGATATTTTTGCTCCTGGTGGGGGTGTGGATAAGTTGATCCAGGGCATTGGAATTTATGAATTCCAGAAAGTATTGAGCGAAGGAGTTGGTACATGAGTAGTTTTCCCAGTTAATGGCGGGGTAGTTAAAGTCACCCATTATTAGGGTGTTTGGTTGAACCCTAATATTTTCCAGTATATCAAGAAAAGAGGAGTGGGAATCCTGGGGTATGGTAGGGGGTTTGTAGCAAGCTACAATTTGGATTGCAGTTTTTCCCAGAGATAGTTGCAATTGGATAACCTCGGATGCATTATGCTGAGCAACTAGCCTGGAGGTGTGGATATCCTTAATGAATATGGACACACCTCTACCTTTGGTGTTTTGGTCCAGGTTAGGTGGCCGAAAAGTGTGGTATGAGTTATAGCCTGGTAATGCAGGGGTGCTCTCTAGAGCCTTGAACCAGGTCTCAGTCACTGCACAGATATCGATGTTTTCCATTTTAAGGAGTGCCTCGAGGGAGTGCATTTTGAGATTTAGACTTCTAGCATTGAGTAGCATTACCCTCAGTTTTTGCTTGCCTGTTCCTGTTATGGTGGTGAATTCATCATTTGAACCTTGCTTAAAAAATGCACTATAGGGGCAGCAAGAGTCTTAGCCAGTATCTGGAATCCCAGGGGTGACAGGTGCAGGCTATCTCTGGCAAAGCATCGTGGTCTGTCGACCATGTTGTCCCAGGCAGACAGATACTGGATCCCCTTTCAATGACACCAGAAGCTTAGTCAATTGTTGAAGTCAGTCATTTTGTCCTTGTACTGCGGTATCATTCTGGGTGATGGCAGGATGTTACTCAGGGCTAGGGTCATACCTGCCTGGGCTACAAGATCAGAGAGCTCCTCCATGTCTCTTTTCATGTAGTCCATGGAGGTACGTCTCAGGTCATTCACACCAATATGGACAATGACAGTGTCATATTTCTACTTGTTGTGGAGTGACCTGAGTGCATGTGTTATGTGGCAGATCCTGGCACCTGACAGGCAGCTGACAGTAACTTTCTCCTTGTTTAGCCTGGTGAGTGGAACAGCAGTGTACCTGACTATAGAGTCACCTATGACTAGAGTGTTGGGTACGTTGTTATGTATTATGGGCTGTAGTTGAGTGGCACACTTAGTTTGTGGGCTATGTGTCATTTGGGTTGTGTTGGGGGGTGGAGTTTGCTTGCGTTTCTGCTTTGGAGGTCCCTGATGCTTGGGCAGGTTTTTATTGAGAGCCTCCGCGAATGTAGGTGTGTGTTTTGTGTTTCTATTTGTGTGTTTTGGTGGTATAGGTTTTGAGGGACTATGTGATGATTGTGGTGTGGGGCAAGTGTTTACCTTCTCTTCTTGACTGTCTAGTCCAGTCTTGGGTGAAGAGAGCTTTGCTTCCAGTTTGGCTATATAAGTGCATCTCTCACAGGTTTAGCATTGGGTGGTAGGAGGAGAGGGTTGTCTGTGTACATGAGGCAATTGCTGCATTGCCCCAAGATGCCCAGATTCATCAGGTAGACAGGAGAAATCACTGGGAGCTGACCCTTAGACATGCCTGGATAGGTGCTTATTTATTAAGTACTAAAAACTGCTTTCCTCTAGACAAGTGAGGAAAGTTGAATGTTGTAGTAATTTGCAGCTTATTTAGTGCTTACAATGAGTTTTGAACAAGTGCTGAGTGCAAATAAACAGATTTGAGTGCTGAAACTAGAAAACTGACTAGTTCTAAGAAACAAAATTAAGCTAGAAGGCTTTCCTCCAGCACAGAAAGGCTTGGGGGCTCAGAAGCCTACAAACAGTCTAGACCACTTACAGGAAAGGCAGGAAACAAGCTTAAATTTTTTTTTCTGTTTCCCAGATGCTCTCTTTGTACACAGTAGGAGTGCCTGAAATCAGAATATGATCTCACTGCACTCAGTTGAGTGACCAAATGAGATGGGCCCAGAAGGAGTATCCAAACACAACTTTACAAGAGGGCGGGCAGTTTCAAGGCCACCAAGATTAACACCAAAACAAAAACAGGGAGGGTGGATGGGGAACTAACTGAAAAAACAGAGTCAAAACTTCCAGTTCAGTTAATATTCAATGCAACACAAATAAATCAATTAAAATGCTGTATTATTTGAAAAAAAGTACAGAAAAAAGGTACTTAAATTCTCTTATACATCCAGTTGAATACAGCTAGATCTTAGCCAGACAAAGCTGAGGTTTTAAGCAGAAAATATTCCAAAATGTACCACTTAAATAGGCAGTGACAAGATATCAATGAATGGGACTACACCCGCCTGCAATTACTAACACGCAATAAAATTCTAGCAAGCACTAACTGAAAAAACAGAGTCAAAACTTCCAGTTCAGTTAATATTCAATGCAACACAAATAAATCAATTAAAATGCTGTATTATTTGAAAAAAATGCAGATAAAAGGCACTTAAATTCTCTTATACGTCCAGTTAAATACAGTTAGATCTTAGCCGGCCAAAGCTGAGGTTTTAAGCCACATTTTACAAACTTTTTGTTTTAATGAAAATCCTCAAGCAAAAAACCAAACACACCCTCAGAACACCCTCAGAACTTGTTAACTTCATACAAGCACACAAAACTATGTACATCTACAAATATGGCATTTAAACGTCCTAATAGGAATAATTGTCTCAGACAGACAGCTACAAACTCAGTTTTTAATTAACCTGAAGTTGAGGTTATCCATGCTAAAACATGTTATTGCCTGTGCTTCAACTTAGTCAAACCGCTGTCTGTTCTTTTATTTTTTATGTTTATTCCCCTCCCTTACATATCCATTTGTTAATTATATCATCTGTATCATGCTTCACAATGAAGTCATTATTACTTGTGGTAATTATGAATATCTGTTTGTTGTACTGAATCACTTACTGATGAATGACATAATTGCTGCTTGGGTTGAATTCAGGGTGATGCTCTGCATGGTGATTTGTAGGACTGTATATATTTGCTAATTAATATTTATTAGTTTATAACATGATTGTATATGATGTTGACAATGAGTTTTATTACTGAATGTCTGATACAGTTAAAAACACAGAGAGAGTGCCAAGAATTATGAAGCAGCAAGGGGTGTCTTACTGGATTAAGACAACTGTTATTTAAATGTAAAGTTTCATTCCATTTCTGCTTAGTATTGCAATTGGATCTGCAGGTAATATAATAAAGGCAGAATACACTTGATGAAGTGGAACATTAAAAAGGCTAAAGGAGGGATCAGTAGGGTGCTGCTCTGGTTTCAAGTGTTAATCATAATGGGAAGGGTCAATAAGTGGGATTTGGGAACCATGATGTAAAGGTTTAAGCTTTTATATGTGTGTCTTAAGAACTTTACCCTTGTTTCTTGCTATGATGCTATTCTAGACTTGGACTACCATTTAGTATGCATGATGTTTTACAATATTAATAATTTCCTTATTACTATACATAAGTAACTTTCCATCACTTTCCATGACTTGTGAATCAATAGTAAGGCTCTACAGGCCAACACTAAATTGCAAACAAATAACATCCCATTCGCTATCTCCCACTCCCTTCACTCATCCACTCTATTCTGTCCTACGACGTCTATTTGGTTTAACTAAAAATGCCAACCACTACCTAAGTATTAAAGGAGACTGCCTCTCGGCTCTATTAAATGGGTGACTTACTCTAGAAGTACTCACCTTCTACTTAGCTGTAAGTAAACATGAGTATGTATGCCTGTATCCAGGCCTCTGATGTAAAATAACTAATCTTGCTTACTTTTTATTTTTCATATTATATGTTATCTTAAGTTTTTTTCTCTTGCTGACTCTGTACACTTTTTTATGTCTGATCTAAATCAATTTGAATGTCACTTCCTGTTATTGCATATATTGTATGTTATGATACTATTGCATTTAATGTATAATTGCATATATTGGAGCTTTTCTCCCCGGGCCTCTACTGAAAATGGACATATATCCAGTTAGACTAGCCCAGTCAACAAATGTAAAATAAAATAAATAAAATAAATACATTTTTATTATTATGTTTAACAGTCACCCACAGTAACTGAGTTGGATCTTCTTTCAGATCATTCTTATAAATATAATTGTTCTCTTAAGCATTAGTCAATAAATGGCTTACATGTCAGTTTGCTGTTATGTAGAGACAAACTTTTTTTTACCATTTTTGATCTCTGTCATCAGAACTGTACTACAAGTATTATAAATGTCTTAATCCATGCTGCTTCCCAGCTAGCTACGTTTTGTTCCCCGCCAACACCTGTCAGAGTCATCCTTCTGCTATGCACCCTTCCTGTTCATTAACAATACTGGTCTCTATGCTCTCTGTAGTAACCTGTACTTCTCACATCAGGTAGATGTATTCCTGATGCTGCAGTGCAACATAAGCGGGAGTGCTGCACTCATGAGTGTGTTGTCCTTTGAATAAGTAAACCTGAGGTTCCATCTGTTTGAGTTGGTGGTAGCTTAGATGGATATAAAGGAACACACAGCATCAATCAAAAAGAGTAAGGGTCCTTTATTTTAAGAATAATGTGTTAACATAATTTACACCATTTACAATATTTATAATGTTTATGATCTTATTAACAACGTTCTGTATATTACATATCTACATATGTTTGCAAACTTTCTTTTATACTTCAATCCTTTCTATGAACACACAATTAATTCTTATCTGATCCCCACTCTGACTTCCACAACCAGAATCTAATATTTTTTAACATTTTTGGCCAAGTCCCATTGGGCATTATACATTATTTCTTTAACCCTTTGATTCCAAATGATTCAAATAATATTAAACATTTCTATCGTTTTTGTTAACATATTGTTTGTTTTTTTTATAAAAGCCATATTCAATCATATCATGTACCATCTAAATAATTTTTCTGCTCCTTTTTCCATAACTTTGCAATTCTTTTGCAGTTCAAAAAAAAACATGTTCTACAATTTCTTCTTCACCACACATATTACATACTCTTTCATTTATTTTCTTATAAGGCAAATTAGCTTTCACTGGTAATTTCTTTATAGCAAGTCTCAACAAAAAATCTTGACATTCAACAATATTTTATATCTCTCATTTCTATCTTTTATGGCTTTAAGTTTGCTTTCTTCTAATTCTTTCCATAGATATACATAGAAACATTTCCTCATTATAATTTTATACCACAGTTTTCTGTCTTTTTCCAAGTCTTCCATATTTATTTTCCACATTATGACTTTTTTTTTCTTGACAAGTCCTTATCTCCTCATTTTTCCACTCTCTTTCTCTTTTGTACCTTTTCAACCTATCCCATTCTTTATTGTATTTACATTTTAATAATTTAGCTATTAAATTTTCATTATTATCCCTTATCCACTTGAACACTTTATACAAATGTAAAGATGCTGCATATACCATAGGCTTAATTAACCCCAGACCCCCTTCTTTTTCTACATACAAAATTCTTCTCTTTACAGGGTTGAGTCTGGATCCCAATATAAAGAAAACATTTAATATTCGATATTTCTTTCTCATATTGTGCTGGTATATTGAATACTTCAGCTAAATATACTAATTTTCCAAGAACCACTGAATTCAACAAATAAACTTTTCTCTTAAATGACAACGTAAATGTCTTCCAAAAATTGCACATATATTTGATCTTCTTATACCATTTTTCTATTGCAAATGTAAAATCTCCTGCATACCAAATCAAATTCTTCCATATTAAATTAGGTTACTTTTATATACCTCTCATACCGACATCTGTTACTTTTCTTTTTGTTCACCTTCACACCGATTACTTGTAAAGAGTTGTTTAAGTGCCGTATTACCTCATCCATCCTGGTTGTCTGTCTAGATATTAATATAATATCATCAGCATAACTTAAAATGATATGGGATGTTGAAAAGGAGGGGGTGTATCCATTTTCATCAAGGATACCTACACCTCCAGGTTAGTGGTGCAGCATGATACCTCCAAGATCATCCATGTGCAACTAACATCGGGCAAATCTGCAATGCAAATTATGGCCTGCTACAGATTACCCCTCCATGACCCAGGACCACCACACCACCTTTCTAGAGATACTGGAAAACATGAAGGTCCTACCAAACACCCTGATATTGGGCGATTTAAATTACCCTACCATTCACTGGGAAAATATTCAAGTACAAACTCCCAGGCCCAGCGCTTTCTGGAATTCATCAACTCAAATGCCCTGAATCAGCTGGTAAACTCCCCTACCAGATGTGAAAACATATTGGACCTGGTCGTCATCAACATGGGCGACAGGTGTTCCACACCGGAAATCAACCCATCACTGGTTAGATCAGACCATAAACTAATCACTCTGGATGTCCACACCCAACCACCACCCCCAACTAAGGAAACCACAGTAAAAAACTTTTCTAAAGCAAACTTCACCTTACTTAAGACAGAGGTGGCAAGTTTCACAGCCCCCACGCTAAAGGATAACACTGCCCAAGATGCAGAAACCTTTACAAATGCACTCTATGAGCACCTACAAGGATGCATGGATCATGCCATCCCTAGTGAAACCAAGACTCACTCCTCTAAGAGAAGGAAACCAATCTGATGGACCCCTGCCATAAACAGGCTATACAATAGAAGGAGGAAACTAGTTCAGAAAAAAAGCAAACCGCAAGAAGGAAAGACATCTCTGATCAGTATCAGTAAGAAACTAAGGTCCCTCACAAAATCATCCAAGTCTAACTTCAAAAGAAAAATAGCCAAGGATTCAAAAGATAACCACAAAGCCTTCTTTAGCTATGTTAAGAATCTAAGTGGCAACTCGCAGATATGCACTGAACTAGTGCAAAATAGTACAAAATATACTGAACCTACTGATATTGCCAATATCCTGGCAGATAGATTCAGTGCAAACTTCACCCCCCTCTCACCTCCAAAAGGGCCCACAATACCAGAAAAGTGTAGTGTCCCAAAAATCACAGATGCACAGGTGAAAACAGCCCTTTCAAAAGCCAAAAACACAGCATCAATGGGACCAGATGGTGTCCCAAGCTGCATATTGCACAACCTACAGAACAAACTAACCCCCACCTAAACACGCTGTTCAACCTCAGCCTCTCCACAAGCTATGTGCCCATAGAATGGCACACAGGAACGGTTATTCCTCTCCACAAAGGAGGGGGCCACAACTGACCCTGGCAACTATCGCCCCATAAGCCTGACTAGCCTGGTCTGCAAAGCTATGGAGTGCATCATTATGGAACTCATTAACAAAGACATTCAGAACCTTCAAACACTTGACCCAACCCAGTTTGGCTTTGTTAAGGGCAGATCATGCCTACTAAACCTGGTTGACTTCTTCGAGACAGTCACCAAGGCCATAGATGAGGGAAAGGTGGTTCACACAGCCTACCTTGACCTCGCCAAGGCTTTCAACACCATTTCCCACTCAGGTATTACAGAAAAACTCACCAGCCTGAACATAAACCCCTATGTCACGAGATGGGTTGCCAACTGGCTTACAGACAGAACTCACATGGTAAGAATAGCGGGCTCCAGGTCTGACTCTAAACCAGTCACAAGTGGTTTTCCACAAGGCTTGGTCCTGGGACCCCTGCTGTTTGGCATATACTTCTCAGAAGTACAGGCAAACACAGGAGGACTATGGCTAACCAAGTTCGCCGATGACTGCAAACTGGGAGTCATAATTGACTCTCCGGCTGACACGGACATCCTCCAAGAGGGCCTTACTGAGATGGACACCTGTTGTCAAAGTCATGGCCTCAAGCTAAATGCCAAAAAATGCATAGTCATCCCATTTGGGAAAAACAAAACACCCACAAATTACCACATAGGTGGCAGCCTCCTTAATACAGAAGAGGTAATAAGAGATCTGGGGACCCAGGTAGATAGTAATCTCTCTTTTGACAATCATATTGCCAGAGTAGTTAGGAAATCCTTCTATGTGGCCCATCTAATTACTAAAGGGTTCACATCTAGAAATAAAGAGGTTATAGTGCCCCTCTACTCGTCACTCATTAGACCCATCATAGAGTACAATGCCCCATTTGGAATGTACCTCACAAGACACTTCCAACAGCTGGAAAGATCACAAAAGTACCTCACCAAGAGGATTACTGGTCTCAAACATATGTCTTATGCAGCCTGACTGAAAAAACTCCATCTGTACTCAGTGGCATATTGTTTACTCAGAGGTGATCTCTGCCTGACTTACAAAGCCATGTCCAACTCAGAACTGATAGACATGCTCCACCTAAAGAAATCCAAGTCACTGCGAGCCACACATTCTAGTGAGCTAAACCTCACCACAACAATAAATAGAACATGCTGGAGAGATAAATTCCTGTCACAGAGACTCCCCATGCTTTGGAACAAAATTCCAAACTACATTAGGCAGAGCCCCTCACTAACACTCTTCAAGAGAAACCTTGACGAGTGGATGGGTAACAGAAAATACACCCCGGGATAACTTCATTGGCTCTGCTTGACAGAGGATCAGTTAATTCATCAATGGGGTGGCGAAAGCTGACACACTCTGGCTAGGCTTAAAAATGTTCTCGGGCAGATAGCCTAGTACCAACCTATGAACCTATGAACCATTCTTGTCTAATTCCTCTCTTAAAGCTTATTTCTTTGCTTAACCACCCATTATTCAATGCTTTTACTTTATTGTATTATGACAAGTAACACACACACACATATCCTTTAGAGTTTTTTTATACATATTATAAGAATTAAATATATCCCATAAAATTATGTTGTATAGAATCAAAAGCTTTGCTTAAATCACCTACCATAATTAACAGTTTGCTCATGTCTACTTAATATGTTAGCCACTAATTCTCTGAACACCATTAATAATTCTTGACATCCTCTACCTTTAATACTATATAACGTATCCTGTAAGATATGTAAAAGTTTGCCTTCCATCCTTTTTGCAAGATCTTCATAAATATTTTATAATCTATATTATTTAATACTATAGGCCTCCAAGTCCAAATATAATTTCTATCACCCATTTTCCATATAAATTTAAATACTTCACTACATAGTTCCTTATAAATAAAACTTATAGCCAACAACTCATTTAATACTTCTGTAAAGCAATTCTTTTGTACTATTGTCAAATTTGTGTACATCTTCTATTCTAGCCCATTTGATTCTGCTGCTGTTTCTAACTTTTCTTTTCTTAATATTCTGTCCAAGTCTTCTGCTTTTATTCTCTTTTTTAAAGCCTTATTATCTTGATCAGTAAAGCTTCCACTTTCCATGCCATGTTTTGCTCGATCTTCTTATCTCCAAACATTTCTTGAACATACTCCACTGCTATTATCATTATTTTATCTCTCTGTATTAAACCCTTTTTGTCTTTCAATTCCCTATTCACACTGTCCTCTTTCGTTATTTTGCTAAGATACAGAGTTACCTCCTCTTTTCTGTGAGGAAAGTATCTCTCTTTGAGTAATATGTTTTTGATTTTTTTCTTATTTTATCCTATGAATTTCTTTTTCATTGATAAAATGCTTATAATTATTTTCTTCTAGATTAGCAAATGCTTTTTCACTTATTATACTCTGCTGTTTTACTTCTTTCCACTTGTTTCTTTAACAAGTTATATGACATTTATTACATTTATTCTTAAAAGAAACCCACCATTCTGACCAGTTGTATAAAATGGTTTGAAATTCATAAGATCTTCCCATAATTCTAAGTGCTGTCCCATTCTCCATCCCATTCTTTGTCATTTAATCTATTTAAACATTTACCAATTTTAATAGCATCTTCTTCATCTATTATCTCTATCCAAATAGCTCTATGATCTAAAAAACAGTTTCTACTACATCATATTTCATAACCTGTAATACTTCAGATATCAGAAAATGATCTATCTGTTCTAAAAAGTTCCCTAGTATATGCCCAATCACTGTAATTCCAAATGCTCAATTTACCGCATCTCATAACTTCCATAACTTTCTTAATGTCACCACCTTTTTTTCTTGTTTTCCTTAAATCAAAAAGTCTCCTGCTGTGATCATTTCCATATTTATAATTTAGAATTTCATTAAACATATTTCCCTTTCCTTGTTTGCAACGTTAGTATCCACCAGAATTAATCTGTACACCTTCACCTTCCATGTTATACCATGGTTACCCTTCCCATTACATTCAGAATTTTAACTGTCTTGTTTGTTAGAATATCTATCCCTGAACAAGTATATTGACCCAGAGTCCAAGCTTTATCATTTCCCCTTATAATGTCTGTTTGCACCCTGTCTTCTTTTCTTAATAATCTTATATCTTCCAATATTATTATAGCCATATCCACCTTTTTATACCATTCTGTAATAGCTAACCTTCTAGCTGCACGTTTTTAAACTACTTGCATTAATTGCTAATTTTCTAGAATTATCTTTTTTCCTTTTCCAAAGTACACTGTAGGATAAATACAACTAATCCTTCATTGTTTTCCTTTTTTTCTTTGATGTTTAATCCTATATATTTTCTTTTTCTCTCTCTTCTACCCTTTTACCAACAGAATTCTTTTTTCCTTTAACAATTTTCCAGCAGACATCTTTTTCATCACTCATTTCCAGTCCTTCTGTGTTTATCTCCTCTTTTGCCATTCACATATCCATGTTGTTATCGTTACCTTTACTCATAACCTTCACTTCTCCTTCTTTCTGTCCCTCTTCTTCTTCGTTTATTATTTCAATTTCTTTTCGTGTATGTTCCTCTTCCCTTTAATGTAACATTTTCATCTTTTCTAACTCATCTTTAACTTCTTTACAATCCATCCACATGTCCACTCTTGTTACATTTATAACATTTCACTCCACATTTTATTGCATCATGTCCTATTTTACCGCATAAATAACATTTTCTTTTAATACAATTCATTATCAAATTATCTGTTTTTCCACAAAAGAAAACAAGATTTTGGTTACCCCAATATTTCACAACCCCTTTTTGCCCTTCAACATTTATAATACAGGGATATGCACAATTTTATGATTTTCCTTTCTCAGTATAACATTGCAATCCCGTCCCCAAGTCCATAAACCTTTATTATCTTAACCCTTAAATGTCTATGTCTTTACATATATTGCAAACGTCTTTTAAAGTCGCTTTTTCAACTTCAGTCCTAAATTGTATATGCATTTATTTTTTTCATTTCTGTATGAAAAGCTTTAAACACATAGATTCCAAGGAACATAGGCTTTCTTTTTTCATACCACCACCCAAAAAAAATCCATTGCATGCCCATTTTCAAAAATAATTTCACAAAAATTATTTTTACTAATATGAATAAAGGCTCTTCTCTTAGTTGGTTTTGCTCTGAATGGAGACATTATACTGACCCATGCCTCACATTTCCAGCCCCTTTATGCTGAGCCATGCCTCACATTTCCCAGCCCCATTATAGTGACCCATGCCTCACATTTCCCAGCCCCATTATAGTGACCCATGCCTCACATTTCCCAGCCCCTTTATGCTGAGCCATGCCTCACATTTCCCAGCCCCATTATAGTGACCCATGCCTCACATTTCCCAGCCCCTTTATGCTGAGCCATGCCTCACATTTCCCAGCCCCATTATAGTGACCCATGCCTCACATTTCCCAGCCCCATTATAGTGACCCATGCCTCACATTTCCCAGCCCCATTATAGTGACCCATGCCTCACATTTCCCAGCCCCTTTATGCTGAGCCATGCCTCACATTTCCCAGCCCCTTTATGCTGAGCCATGCCTCACATTTCCCAGCCCCATTATAGTGACCCATGCCTCACATTTCCCAGCTCCTTTATGCTGAGCCATGCCTCACATTTCCCAGCCCCATTATAGTGACCCATGCCTCACATTTCCCAGCCCCTTTATGCTGAGCCATGCCTCACATTTCCCAGCCCCATTATAGTGACCCATGCCTCACATTTCCCAGCCCCTTTATGCTGAGCCATGCCTCACATTTCCCAGCCCCATTATAGTGACCCATGCCTCACATTTCCCAGCCCCTTGTCTTCTTTACTAAAACTGCTGATAATATAATTCTGATGCTGATTCCTTTCTTCCCGTCTCTCTTACTATATCCACATACGATTTAGTTTGTTCTATAAAGCCTCTTTACTTAACAGTTCTGCATCCTCTTTTGTATTTTATCCATTATATCCCCCCAAGAAATGTCCTTGACACATTCAGGCTCACTGGCCACCAGTAAGTCCTATAAAATATCATCCTGCAACTCTCCCAGGTGAAGGGTTGTACCAGCACTTCATCTCCAACCATGATATTCGCATTAAGCACTTCCTGCTGGAACCTGCACTCTGAATCCTGGGAAGGACCCATAGCCTTCACTTCTTTTTGCTTCCTCCTCTTTAACTACCAGGGATTCAGTATTGTCTCCTCATAAGAAGAAAAAAAAACAAAAAACAAAATGGCACATGTAGAGGTGAAATAACTGAGAAGGCAGGGACACCAACGAACAGAAAATAACATTTTAATACCACACATGAAAATAATAAAAGTCGAGTGCTTTTGTCCCTTCAATCTCTGGGACTTCTTCAGAACCAATATAAAAACTTACACCATTTAAATACCTAAAAGATCAATCATGTGATGTTCCTGCCACACATGAAAATAATAAAAGTCGAGTGCTTTTGTCCCTTCAATCTCTGGGACTTCTTCAGAACCAATATAAAAACTTACACCATTTAAATACCTAAAAGATCAATCATGTGATGTTCCTGCCACACATGAAAATAATAAAAGTCGAGTGCTTTTGTCCCTTAAATCTCTGGGACTTCTTCAGAACCAATATAAAAACTTACACCATTTAAATACCTAAAAGATCAATCGTGTGATGTTCCTGATTAATTGAAACCACAGTGAAATCAATTTCAAATTAAAAGCAAATCCACAACAAACCTTTTTCCTAAAAAGTACCTACTTAAAGAACAACAACAAAAATTTAAAAAGTTTGCATAAGTGCACAATATGCATATAAATATGCTCATGTAAAAGATTTTTTGAAACACAAACATATAAAGATATATTATAAACTAGATATAAAAACAAGTGTTTATATAAAAATATTAAATGTGTATAAAATATATTAAATGCACTTCTGGGAACCCAGGTTGTAATACCTAATTACAGGTTGAGAGCTTTAAACTTTTAAAATGGGCAGTAGGGGGGTACTATCATTCATACCTGGTGGTGATGTTGCTTAACCTAAATTGCCACTGAAGTTCACTTCTCTCCAATCTATTCTCCCATCAACCCCATCGGTTGATCCTCCTCACTATGTCCACAGTCCCAAATACAAACTTAATGAAGCCTGGACATTGAAAAGTGTGTTTAAAGAGAGCATTGTTAGAATTCTCCCTTTCAATAGTGTACATGTGTTCATATATACATTTACGGAGAGTTCTCTCCGTTTTACCTATATAAAAGCCATTACATGCCTCACAATAAGCCATATATACCAAACCACTTCGAGCACAATTCCCTGTCACTAACTTGACAAACTCTGCAGGGTTACCCACTATCACCTGTGTATCCTGTAGAATATATTTACATTGTTTACACCTTCCACATTTAGTGGTCCCCTGTATGGTACATTAATTGGGAAGGAGGAAGAAGAGGAGTGCTCCAAAAAATATTTAAGATTACATCCAGTTTTAAAGACAGAATTGGGCTTCTCACCTACAATCCGCAACAATTCTGTACTTGACTTGAAAAGTACCCAATTCTTCATTAAAATACCCTTAATGCCCCTGTTCAAGTCACCATAGTGTAAACCATCGAATTAATAGAGGAAGTTGTTGATGGTTGAGGTGTGTTGTTTACTAAAACCTCTGATACACCTAATAATGGACTATATTTAGTTCCCCATCCTTCTAATACCTGTTCCCCAATAAGGGCTATAACAGGAGCTTCAGATGGTTTTAGTGTAGCTCTCAGTCTGCTCTCAGTGAAGTGTAAGTGGTCACTTACACTGAGAGCAAGTCTTTTGGAATCAGTGCCACAATATTCTAATTTTAAAAATTTTTCATAGTGAATCAAGTCTGTACTTCAGATTCTATACATTTTAATGCAGGTATAGGATAAGTCAAAGAAATGATGAAACAATTGTCTACAAATCTGACTACTAGTACAGAGCAATTGGGGTGGAGAATTTATGGTGTATGGTCAGGTCAAATCATTAATGAGAAAATGAAATGGGATGAAGTATAATTATCAGACACTGATATCATAGGATCATAGGAAGTGACTAGGCTATTGGCCCTGCGACCTTTATAAGCCTAGCCAAGAATTATCCCACATTTCTATAAGTCAGCACCCGATGCTCCTGTCCAGCAGGGACACAGGTGGAATCCCAGGGGTGTATTTTCTGTTCTCCATCCAGTTATCCAGGTTGCGCTTAAAAGGGTTAATGAGGTACTCTGCTTGACATGGAGAGGGAGTCTATTTCACATAAGGGGGGGTATCTGGGACACAAATCTGTCCTACCAACAAGTCCTACTGATGTCACAGACCAGGTTGAGGTCACACATGCAGGTTACTCAAGTGGATCTTGACTTGCGGATATACAACAATCCCATCAAGGTGGGGTCTGAGATTGCTTTGTATGCCAGACAGAAGTTACCTCTGAGGAGTCTGTATAAGACTAAGTAGAGGGATAGGGCTTTTAGCCTATCTGTGTAGGGTAAATGTTTGAGGCCCTGGATTCTCCTGGTGAGGAACCTCTGTGGTATCTCCAGCTGCTGCATGTGCTTTGCGAGCTACATGCCGAAGGGGGCATTGTACTCAATAATGAGTCTTATAAGGGAAGAATACAGGATGTTATGACTTCCTTGTCCCTGGATGAGATATCCTTCTTAATAAGGTGGGTCATGTAGAAAGCTTGCCATACAAAGGAGGCAATATGGTGGTCAAGTCAATTTGCTATCAACCTGGGTACCAAGTCCCTCATGACTGATTGAGTGCTTAAGATCTTGTTATTAATGTGATAATTTGTGGGGATGTCACTCTCCCCAAAGGGGATGATGATGCATTTTTTGGCATTCAGTTTGAGGCCATGTTTCTGGCACCAGTCATTTGTTTGGGTGAGACCCTCCTGGAGGATGTCCACATCACTAGGGGGAATCGATGACAGTGTCCGGCTTGCAGTCATCTGCAAACTTGGTCAACCATAGCCCACTGGTTTTGGCCTGCACCTCAGAAAAGTATATCACAAACAGCAGAGACCCCAAGAAAGATCTATGGGGTACAACTCTCATTACGGGTCTACTGCTTCAGGTGGCCTCCTCAGTCATGACTAGGTGGTTCTGTCAGTGAGACAGTTTGCTACCCTTCGGGTAACATACAGATTGATGCCTAGTTGAGAGAGTTTATCTACTATACCTGAGTGGGGAATAGTATTGAAGGCTTTGGCCAGGTTAAGGTAGGCGGTTTGCACTGTCTTCCCCTTGTGCATGGCTTTAGTGACTGTCTCAAATAAGTCAACCAAATTTAACAGGTGTGATCCCCCCTTGAGGAAACTAAACTGTGTGGAATAAAATGATTGAAGGCTGCCAATGTCCTTGTTAATGAAGTCCATGATAATCTGCTCCATGGCCAGCAGATCAGGCTAGTTAGGCTGATGGGTCTTGTGACAACCTACCACTGAACCAGTAATCAAGGAGCCTCAATCTTCACCACTGGCACCAGTGGGGGATGTACAATGAGAGGATGACAAGGTGTACATACAGTATTTCCAGATGCAGCTCTCTGCATCAAGTGCAATTTCCCTTAAGAGCACACAGAGACCACAGTCAGTCCAGGGCTGGTTTCTCCCTCTTTCTCCAGATTCCCAATAAGAGTTGAGATCTCAGCTGAGTGGCCAAGCCAAGACCTCCAGCACCCTCTCTGTCCAACCAATGCTTCGTGTCACTGCCCAAGTAGCTGACATACACACTCTTTCAGGTTTGATTTATACACACACACACACACACACACACACACACACACACACACACACACACACACACACACACACACACACACACACACACATAAACACCTAGGAAAGGCTGGCACAGATTTACTAGCTATGCCCCCTTTTGCCCACACTATAAGGTAGTTATCATTGCCACCAGACAACTCCTTATTAGCTATTTTAAGGCCCTTAACAAAGGGTGTCCAATCTTACTGTGTAATGTTACTGTTAATACAAATGGTAGTTTGACCAAGAGCAAGGCTATTAGGAGTGGCCCACAGTGTCAACAAATAAATATGCAAGTACTGTCAGAACTTAATATCTCTAGATAAATCAGCTACAATGAACGGTTTAAATATACTTAATAAATAATAGAAGAACAAGAATGCTAAATCTGTATTTATAGTGACATCAGAATTCAAAATCACAGGAAATATGTAAAACAGCATTGCAAGACAGTCTCAAAGAAATAAAAAAAAATATCAAAGCTAAGCTCTGCTATATTCCTGACTATATCTAAGAGAATTACTATACCCTAGTTAGTTTACTTACAGAGCAAGGCAGATGTGGTGAATGGATCTTCTAGCTGATGTTGTCAGGTCCAAGACGGAATGCAGAGTGCTGTGTCTCTCTAAGAGACGTTTTAAATTAATATCTCCAATATTACTGCTGTGATAGCTTGCAGAAAACCCTTTACCCTGATCCTGGGTGACTTTAACTATCCAACCATAGATTGGAAGAACTGTTCATGCCAAAACACAAATGTCCAGCAATTTCTTAATTTTGTCAATGCAAATGCCTTGAACCAGTTGCTTGACACCCCCACAAGAGGAGATATTATCTTGGACTTGGTATCAACTAAGAAAGGAGGTGCAGTTTCAATATATATTAAAGAAAACAGTGTAAGAAACTTCTCTGTGTGGAAGATTTTCAGTCTATATATCTCTAGTTAATCACTGTATATTAATCAAATCAGACAATAGTAGTAGAAGTCTTTGTCTTTCAGCTTTTACCAGTTAGTGGTCACCACAGCGGAACTCCGGTCCGCTAATGATTGGCAGTGGATTTTTATGGTGCCGAGTTGCCAGCCCAACGTCCAACCTTCAAAGAAGGCACACCTATTCATGCATGCACCCACCTGCATGTCTTTAATGTCACTCAACTGCAGGGAGGGCATGCAGATTCCACACAGAAGGCGCTCCAGCCGAGAATCAAACGGGACAACCTCTTGCTGTGAGGTGACAACGTTAACCGCTGCACCACCACAGCTCAGACAATAGTAGTAAAAATAATTTAAACTCTTCTTGAGTCAAAAAAAATAATAAAAAAATATATAATTGTACAGAATTACTAAGTATTCGAAAGTAATCCAAGCAAGGCAGGCAGTCTGTTTCCATTGCTTGGATTACTTTCTAATACTCTGTACAATTATATATGTTTTATTTATTTATTTTTTTACTTAAGATGAGTTTAAGTTTGCTACTTCTACTACTATTGTCTGATCTGATTAATATACAGTGATTAACTAGAGATATATGGACTGAAAATCCTCCACACAAAGAAGTTTCTTACACTGTTTTGTTTTTGGACCCACTACACTTGTTTAGTGGGTTGTTTTGAGACATCAGGGATACCACAGAGAATATACATTAAAGATATACAGACCTGCAGGCTGGTCAAGCAGTATGATGCACAGCAGATGGGTGCAGTTAACCACTGACAAGACCCCTATATAAATCATGATTTGAATAGGGGTCTTGTCAATGGTTAATTGCACCCAGAGTGCTTCCTGTGTGTCATACTGTTTGACCAGTCTGGAGATGTGTATGTCTTTAATATATATTGAAACTCCAATTCCCTTTGCTTTGCTGCTCACGGTTTGGGGTCAGAATCTATAATAGGAAGGGTAACCTGGTATGGCTGCAGTGCTCTCCACAGTTTTGAACCAGGTTTCTGTGACTGCACAAATGTAAACATCTTCCACGGTTAAGAATGCTTGCAATGAGTGCAGTTTTATGTTTAGACTCCTAGGTTTTAGCAGCATGACCTTTAATTTGCATTTTTATGAACATTTCATGCTGGTAGTTTAGACCTCATGCCATTACCTAAAAATGGCATTATGGGGGAAGCAATAGCCTTTGCCAGAAGCCTGAAGCCAAAGGAAGACAGATGCAAGGCCATCTCAGGCAAAGCATCATGGTCTGAAGATCATGTCTTCCCAGGCTGTCAGGTACTGGATCACCTTGGAATGACACCAGAAAATAAGCCAATTGTTAAAGTTAATAATTTTCTGTTTGTACTGAGGCTTCATTCTGGGTGATGGTAGAATTCTGCTTAAGGCTAGGGACATACCTGCCTGGGACACATATTCAGTGAGGTCAATCATGTCTCTCTTCATATAATCCAGGAAGGTACATCTCAAGTCATTCATGCCAACATGGACTATGACACAGTCATAACAGTACCTGTTGTAGAGAGACTTGAGTGCATGTGTGGTATGGTGGAGTCTGGCACCTGACAAACAACTAACCATGACTTTCTCCTTATCCAGCCTGGTGAGGGACACATCTGTGTGTCTCACAATGGAGTCTCCTATGACTAATATGTTGGGTTTATGCTTAGGCCTTAGTGGCTGTGAGATGCAGGTGTGTGGCCTATGTGTGGTGTGTGGAATGGTGGGCTGCGGGGTTCGTGCGTGTTCTTCCATTGGAGGTCTCTTTTGTTTGGGTATGGTTAGATCCCAAACTACAACAACTCAATTTTGTTACCCAGAAATCCTTCCTATCTGCAGAAACATGGTTCACCAATTCCCAACTCATCCTAAACCCTAAGAAAACAAAACTACTTGTCTTCCAGCCCTCTAAATCTTCCCCATCCTTACCAACTTTTACTATACAATCCAAAAACAAAACCATCATCACCCCAATAACTTAAACTAAACTGTTTGGTGTTGAAATTGACAACAACTTAAAATCTGACATTCATATTGCTCAAACCATTAAAAAAGTTCATAAGAAACTAGGTCTTCTATACAGGCATAAACAATTTCTAACAAGAGCCACACATGTTACCACCGCCATACACACCTACTGTCAGCTCTTCTAAATGCCTCCCCAATTCTGACCAACCTCAGTAAAACTGGCTTAAACAATTTGGAAACCTGCTACAATAACATTGCCAAATTTGTCAATGATGAAACACATAGATCTCAGCAATGTGCTGCTCTTAAACAACTAAATTGGCTTGAACTTCCTCATCTCCTCTACTTTAAACATTTATGCTTTGCCCATAACATCCTTCATCAACCTGATAAAATCCCTGCTCTCCAAAATCTTATACAAGCACATGTCACTTCTAGAGTCCTCCGCTCCACGTACAGACTACTGCTGGATAACATAAGAGCTAATAACTCAGCTGGGAATCACTCTTTTCTAATGTTATTCCTAAAATCTCGAATAAACTACCAACCTCCATTACATCCAGCTCCTCCACATCATAATTTCAAAAGTTACTTACTACACACTTGGCCAGCTTCTGGCTTTGAACCTGTAATACTCCAGGCTAACTGAATACTGTATAGATAGCCATCCAATGCTTACTTACTGCTAACCTACTCTTATCCTTCACCTCCTCCGACCTACTGTTATCCTTGACCTCCTCTGACCTTCTCTTATCCTTGATCTCCTCTGACCTACTCTTATACTTCACCTCCTCTGACCTACTCTTATCCTTGACCTCATCTGACCTACTCTTATCCGTCACCTCCTCTGACCTACTCTTATCATTGAGCTCCTCTGACCTTCTCTTATCATTCACCTTCTCTGACCTAATCTTATCCTTGAGCGCCTCTGACCTTCTCTTATCCTTGACCTCCTCTGACCTACTCTTATACTTCAGCTCCTCTGACCTACACTTATCCTTCACTTCCTCTGAACTGCTCTTATCCTTGAGCTCCTCTGACCTACTCTTATCCTTGACCTCCTCTGACCTACTCTTGTCCTTCACCTCTTCTCACCTTCTCTTATCCTTCACCTCCTCTGACCTACTCTTATCCTTGACCTCCTCTGACCTACACTTATCCTTCACCTCCTTTGACCTTCTCTTATACTTGACCTCCTCTGACGTACTCTTATCCTTCACCTCCACTGACCTACTCTTATCCTTGAGCGCCTCTGACCTACACTTATCCTTGAGCTCCTCTGACCTAATTTATCCTTGACCTCCTCTGACCTACTCTTATCCTTCACCTCCTCTGACCTTCTCTTATGCTTGAGCTCTTTTGACCTACGCTTATCCTTCAACTCCTCTAACCTACTCTTATTCTTGACCTCCTATGACCTACTCTTATCCTTGACCTCCTCTGACCTATTCTTATCCTTCACCTCTTCCGACCTACTATTATCCTTCACCTCCTCTGACCTACACTTATCCTTCAACTCCTCTGACCTATTCATATCCTTCACCTCCTCTGACCTACTCTTATCCTTGACTTCCTCTGACCTACTCTTATCCTTGAGCTCCTCTGACCTACTCTTATCCTTCACCTTCTCTGACCTACTCTTATCCTTCACCTCCTATAACCTTCTCTTATGCTTGACCTCCTCTGACCTACTGTTATCCTTGTGCTCCTCTGACCTACTCTTATCCTTGACCTCCCCTGACCTATTTTATTCTTGAGCTCCTCTAACTTATTAATACCCTTGACCTCCTCTGACCTACTCTTAACCTTCACCTCCTCTGACCTAATCTTATCCTTGAGCTACTCTGAGCTACTCTTAGCCTTCACCTCCTTAGACCTATTGTTTTCCTTGACCTCCTCTGACCTTCTCCTATCCTTGACCTCCTTTGACCTAATCTTATCCTTCACCTCTTCGGACCTACTCTTATCCTTGACCTCCTCTGACCTACTCTTATCCTTCACCTCCTCTGACCTACTCTTATCCTTGAGCTCCTCTGACCTACTCTTATCCTTCACCTCCTATGACCTACTCTTATCCTTGAGCTCCTCTGACCTACTCTTATCCTTGCGCTCCTCTGATCTACACTTATTCTTCACCTCCTCTGACCTACTCTTATCCTAGACATCCTCTGACCTACTCTTATCCTTGACCTCCTCTGACCTACTCTTAACATTCACCTCCTCTGACCTACTCTTATTCTTGAGCTCCTCTGACCTACTCTTATCCTTCACTTCCTCTGACCTATACTTATCATTAAGTTTCTCTGACCTGCTCTTATCCTTGACCTCTTCTAACCTACTCCTATCCTTGACCTCCTCTGACCTACTCTTTTCACTGAGCTCCTCTGACCTACTCTTATCCTTCACCTCCTCTGACCAATCCTTATCTTTCACCTCCTATAACCTACTCTTATCATTGACCTCCTCTGACCTATTCTTATCCTTCACCTCCTCTGACCTACTCTTACCCTTCACCTCCTCTGACCTAATCTTATCCTTGAACTTCTCTAACCTACTCATATCCTTCACCTCCTCTGACCAACTCTTATCCTTAACCTCCTCTGACCTTCTTTTAGCCTTGACCTCCTCTGACCTACTCTTATTCTTCACCTCCTCTGACCTACTCTTATCCTTGACTTCTTCTGACCTACTCTTATGCTTGAGCTCCTCTGACCTACCTTTATCCTTCTACTCCTCTGACCTACTCTTAACCTTGATCTCCTCTGACCTATTGTTATACTTGACCTCCTCTGACCTACTCTTATCTTTGACCTCCACTGACTTACTCTTATCCAAGCTCTTTTGACCTCCTCTTATCCTTCACCTCCTCTTATCTACTGTTATCCTTGACCTCTTCTGACCTTCTCTTATCCATGACCTCCTCTGACCTACTCTTATTCTTCACCTCCTCTGACCTACATTTATCCTTGAGCTCTTCTGACCTACCCTTATCCTTGAACTCCTCTGACCTACTCTTATCCTTCACCTCCTCTGACATACTCTTATCCTTGAGCTCCTCTGACCTACTCTTATCCTTCACCTCTTCTGACCTACTATTATCCTTGACCTCCTCTGACCTACTCTTATCCTTGAGCTCCTCTAACCTACTCTTATCCTTCACCTCCTCTGACCTACTGTTATCCTTGACCTCCTCTGACCTTCTCTTATCATTGACCTCCTCTGACCTACTCTTATTCTTCACCTCCTCTGACCTTCTTTTATACTTGAGCTCATCTGATTCACTCTTATCTTTTATCTCCTCTGACATACACGTATCCTTCACCTCCTCTGACCTACTCTTATCCTTGAGCACCTCTGACCTACTCTTATACTTCACCTCCTCTGACCTACTCTTATCCTTGAGCTCCTATGACCTGCACTTATCCTTGACCTCCTCTAGCCTACTCTTATTCTTGAGCTTCTCTGACCTACTCTTATCCTTGAGCACCTCTGACCTACTCTTATCCTTCACCTCCTATGACATACTGTTATCCTTCACCTCCTCTGACCTTCTGTTATCCTTCACCTCCTCTGACTTACTCTTATCCTTCAAATCCCCTGACCTACTGTTATCCTTGAGCTCTTCTGACCTACTCTTATGCTTGATCTCCTCTGACCTACTTTTATCCTTCACCTCCTCTGACCTACTGTTATCCTTCACCTCCTCTTACCTATCCTTATCCTTGAGCTCCTTGGACCTACATTTGTCCTTCCTCTCCTCTGACCTATTCTTATCCTTGAGCTCTTCTTACCTACTCTTATCCTTGACCTCCTCTGACCTACTCTTATCATTGAGCTCCTCTGACCTACTCTTATCCTTGACCTCCTCTGACCTACTGTTATCATTCACCTCCTCTGACCTTCTCTTATCCTTGACCCCCTCTGACTTACTCTTATCCTTCAACTCCTCTGACCTACTCTTACCCTTGAGCTCTTCTGACCTACTCTTATCCTTGATCTCTTCTGACCTACTTTTATCCATCACCTCCTCTGACCTACTGTTATCCTTCACCTCCTCTTACCAACCATTACCCTTGAGCTCCTCTGATCTACTTTTGTCCTTCCACTCCTCTGACCTATTCTTATCCTTGAGCTCCTCTGACCTACTCGTATCCTTCACCTCCCCTGACCTACTCTTATCCTTGAGCTCCTCTTGCCTGCCCTTATCCTTGGCCTCCTCTGACCTACTCTTATCTTTGAGCTCTTCTGACCTACTCTTATCCTTGATCTTCTTTGGCCTACTTTTATCCTTCACCTCCTCTGACCTACTGTTATCCTTCAGCTCCACTGTCCCACCCTTATCCTTGAGCTCCTCTGACCTACTCTTATCCTTCACCTCCTCTGACCTACTCTTATCCTTGAGCTCCTCTGACCTACTCTTATCCTTTACCTCCTCTGACCTACTCTTATCCTTCACCTCCACTGACCTACCCTTATCCTTGAGCTCCTCCGACCTACTCTTATCCTTCACCTACTGTGACCTACACTTATCCTTGAGCACCTCTGACCTACTCTTATCCTTGAGCTCCTCAGGCCTACTCTTATCCTTCACCTCCTCTGACCTACTCTTATCCTTGAGCTCCTCTGACCTACTCTTATACTTCACTTCCTCTGACCTACTCTTATCTTTAAGCTTCTCGGACCTGCTCTTATCCTTGACCTCCTCTAACCTACTGTTATCCTTGACCTCCTCTGACCTACTCTTATCCTTGAGATCCTCTGACCTACTCTTATCCTTAACCTCCTCTGACCAATCCTTATCTTTTAACTCCTATAACCTACTCTTATTCTTGACCTCCTCTGACCTATTCTTATCCTTCACCTCCTCTGACCTACTCTTGTCCCAGAGCTCCTCTGACCTACTCTTATCCTTGACCTCCTCTGACCTACTCTTATCCTTCACCTCCTCTGACCAATTCATATCTTTCACCTCCTATAACCTACTCTTATCCTTCACCTCCTCTGACCTACTCTTGTCCCTGAGTTCATCTAACCTACTCTTATCCTTGAGCTCCTCTGAACTACTCTTAGCCTTGACCTACTATGACCTTTTCTTATCCTTCACCTCCTCTGACCTAATATTATCCTTCAGCTCCTCTGACCTACTTGTATCCTTTACCTTCTCTGACCTACTGTTATCCTTCACCTCCTCTAACCTCCCCTTATCCTTGAGCTCTTCTGACCTACTCTTATCCTTCACCACCTCTGACCTACTCTTATCCTTGACCTTCTCTGACCTACTCTTATCCATTATCTCCTATGATCTACTCTTATCCTTCACCTCCTCTAACCTACCCTTATCCTTGAGCTCCTCTGACCTACTCTTATCCTCCTCTGACCTACTCTTATCCTTGAGCTCCTCTGAACTACTGTTATCCTTGACCTCCTCTGTCCTACACTTATCCTTCACCTCCTCTGACCTACTCTTATCCTTGAGCACCTCTGACCTGCACTTATCCTTCACCACCTCTGACCTACTGTTATCCTTCACCTCCTCTGACCTACTCTTATCATTGAGCTCTTCTGACATACTCTTATCCTTGAGCTCCTCTGACCTACTCTTATCATTTACCTCCTCTGACATACTCTTATCCTTCACCTCCTCTGACCTACTCCTATCCTTGAGCTCCTCTGTCCTACACTTATCCTTCAACTCCTCTGACCTACTCCTATCCTTGAGCTCCTCTGACCTACTATTATTCTTGACCTCCTCTGACCTACTCTTATCCTTCACCTCCTCTGACCTAAACTTATCCTTATGCTCCTCTGACCTCTTATGCTTGACTTCCTCAGACCTACTCTGATCCTTAAGCTTCTCTGACCTGCTCTTATCCTTGACCTCCTCTAACCAACTCTTATCCATGACCTCCTCTGACGTACACTTATCCTTGAGCTCCTCTGACCTACTCTTATCCTTCACCTCCTCTGACCAATTCTTATCTTTCACCTCCTATAACCTACTCTTATCCTTGACCTCCTGTAACCTATTCTTATCCTTCACCTCCTCTGACCTACTTTTTTCCCAGAGCTCCTCTGACCTACTCTTATCCTTGAGCTCATCTGACCTACTCTTATCCTTCACCTCCTTTGACCTTCTCTTGTCTCTGAGCTCCTCTGACCTACTCTTATCCTTGATCTCCTCTGACCAACTATTATCCTTGACCTCCTCTGACCTACTCTTATTCTTGACCTCCTCTGACCTACGCTTATCCTTGAGCTCCTCTGACTTACTCTTATCCTTGACCGCCTCTGACCTACACTTATCCTTGAGCGCATCTGACCTACTCTTATCCTTGACCTCCTCTGACCTACTCTTATCCTTGAACACCTCTGACCTACTCTTATAATTCAGCTCCTCTGAACTACTCTTATCCTTCACCACCTCTGACCTTCTCTTATTCTTGACCTCCTCTGACCTACTCTTATCCTTCACCTCCTCTGACCTACTCTTGACCTTGATCTCCTCGGACCAACTTTTATCATTCGCCACCTCTGACCTACTGTTATCCTTGATCTCCTCTGAGCTATTTTTTATACTTGACCTCCTCGGACCTACATTTATCCTTGAGCACCTCTGACCTACTCCTATCCTTGACCTCCTCTGACCTACTCATATCCTTGAGCACTTCTGACCTACACTTAACCTTGACCTCCTCTGACCTACTCTTATCCTTCACCTCCTCTGACCTACTCTTATCCCTGAGCTCCTCTGACCTACTGTTATACTTCACCTCCTCGGACCTACTCTTACCCTTGAGTCCTCTGACTTACTCTTATCCTTGACCTTCTCTGACCTACTCTTATCCTTGAGCTCCTCTGACCTACTCTTATCCTTGATCTCCTCTGACCTACTCTTATCCTTCACCTCCTCTGACCTACTCTTATCCTTGAGCAGCTCTGACCTACTATTATCCTTCAGCTCCTCTAACCTACTGTTATCCTTCACCTCTTCTGACCTTCTCTTATTCTTGACATATTCTGACCTACTCTTATCCTTCATCTCCTCTGATCTACTCTTATCCTTGAGCTCTTCTGACCTACTCTTATCCTAGAACTCCTCTGACCTACTTTTATCCTTGAGCACCTCTGACCTACTCTTATCCTTGACCTCCTCTGATCTACTCTTACCCCTGAGTTCTTCTGACCTACACTTAACCTTGACCTCCTCTGACCTACTCTTCTCCTTCACCTCCTCTGACCTACTCTTATCCTTGAGCTCCTCTGCCCTACTAATATCCTTCACCTCCTCTGATCTACTGTTACCCTTGACCTCCTCTGACCTACTCTTATTCTTCACCTCCTCTGACCTACTTTAATCCTTGAGCTCTTCTGGCCTACACTAATCCTTGATCTCCTCAGACCTACTCTTATCCTTCTCCTCCTCTGACCTACTGTTATACTTCACCTCCTCTAACCTACCCTTATTATTGAGCTCCTCTGACCTACTCTTATCCTTCACCTCTTCTGACCTACTCTTATCATTGAGCTCCTCTGACCTACTCTTATTTTTTTATCTCCCCTGACTTACTCTTATCCTTCACCTCTTCTGACCTACTCTTATCCTTGAGCTCGTCTCACTTACTCTTATACTTCACCTCCTCTGACCTACTCTTATCCTTGAGCTTCTCTGACCTACTCTTATTCTTGACCTCCACTGACCTACTCTAATCCTTGAGCTCTTCTGATCTACTCTTATCCTTGACCCCCTCTGACCTACTCTTATCCTTCACCTCCTGTGACCTATTCTTATCCTTGGGCACCTCTGATCTACTCTTATCCTTCACCTCCTCTGACCTACTGTTATCCTACACCTCCTCTGACCTTCTCTTATCCTTGACCTCCTATGACCTACTCTTATCCTTCACCTCCTCTGACCTACTCTTATCCTTGGGCTCTTCTGACCTACTCTTATCCTTGATGTCCTCTGACCTACTTTTATACTTCACCTTCTGTGACCTACTGCTATACTTCACCTCCTCTGACCTAGCTTTATCCTTGAGCTCTTCTGACCTCCTCTAATCCGTCACCTCCTCTGACCTACTCTTGTCCTTGAGCTCCTCTGACATACTCTTATCCTTCACCTCCTCTGACCTACACTTATCCTTGAGCACCTCAGACCTACTCTTATCCTTGAGCTCCATTGACATAAACTTATCCTTCACCTCCTCTGACCTACTCTTAACCTTGAGCTCCTCTGACCTACTCTTATCCTTGACATCCTCTGACCTACTCTTATCCATCACCTCCTCTGACCTACCCTTATCCTTCAGCTTTTTTGACCTCTTATCCTTCACTTCCTCTGACCTACTCTTATCCTTAAGCTTCTCTGACCTGCTATTATCCTTGAACTCATCTAACCTACTCTTATCCTTGACCTCCTCTGACCTACTCTTATCCTTGAGATCCTCTGACATACACTTATCCTTCACCTCCCCTGACCAATTCTTATGTTTCACCTCCTATAACCTACTCTTATACTTGAAGTCATCTGATCTATTCTTAGCCTTCACCTCCTCTGACCTACTCTTGCCCTGGAGCTCCACTGACCTACTCTTATCCTTGAGCTCCTCTGACCTACTGTTATACCCGACCTCCTCTGAACTGCTCTTATTCTTGAGCTCCTCTGACCTACTAATATCCTTGACATCCTCTGACCTACTCTTATCCTTCACCTCCTCTGATATAATCTTATCCTTGAGCTCCTCTGACCTACTCGTATCCTTCACCTCCTCTGACCTACTGTTATCCTTAACCTCCTCTGAACTTCTCTTATCCTTCACCTCCTCTGACCTACTGTTATCCTTCACCTCCTCTTACCTATCCTTATCCTTGAGCTCCTTGGACCTACATTTGTCCTTCCTCTCCTCTGACCTATTCTTATCCTTGAGCTCTTCTGACCTACTCTTATCCTTGACCTCCTCTGACCTACTCTTATCATTGAGCTCCTCTGACCTACTCTTATCCTTGACCTCCTCTGACCTACTGTTATCACTCACCTCCTCTGACCTTCTCTTATCCTTGACCCCCTCTGACTTACTCTTATCCTTCAACTCCTCTGACCTACTCTTACCCTTGAGCTCTTCTGACCTACTCTTATCCTTGATCTCTTCTGACCTACTTTTATCCATCACCTCCTCTGACCTACTGTTATCCTTCACCTCCTCTTACCAACCATTACCCTTGAGCTCCTCTGATCTACTTTTGTCCTTCACTCCTCTGACCTATTCTTATCCTTGAGCTCCTCTGACCTACTCGTATCCTTCACCTCCCCTGACCTACTCTTATCCTTGAGCTCCTCTTGCCTGCCCTTATCCTTGGCCTCCTCTGACCTACTCTTATCTTTGAGCTCTTCTGACCTACTCTTATCCTTGATCTTCTTTGGCCTACTTTTATCCTTCACCTCCTCTGACCTACTGTTATCCTTCAGCTCCACTGTCCCACCCTTATCCTTGAGCTCCTCTGACCTACTCTTATCCTTCACCTCCTCTGACCTACTCTTATCCTTGAGCTCCTCTGACCTACTCTTATCCTTTACCTCCTCTGACCTACTCTTATCCTTCACCTCCACTGACCTACCCTTATCCTTGAGCTCCTCCGACCTACTCTTATCCTTCACCTACTGTGACCTACACTTATCCTTGAGCACCTCTGACCTACTCTTATCCTTGAGCTCCTCAGGCCTACTCTTATCCTTCACCTCCTCTGACCTACTCTTATCCTTGAGCTCCTCTGACCTACTCTTATACTTCACTTCCTCTGACCTACTCTTATCTTTAAGCTTCTCGGACCTGCTCTTATCCTTGACCTCCTCTAACCTACTGTTATCCTTGACCTCCTCTGACCTACTCTTATCCTTGAGATCCTCTGACCTACTCTTATCCTTAACCTCCTCTGACCAATCCTTATCTTTTAACTCCTATAACCTACTCTTATTCTTGACCTCCTCTGACCTATTCTTATCCTTCACCTCCTCTGACCTACTCTTGTCCCAGAGCTCCTCTGACCTACTCTTATCCTTGACCTCCTCTGACCTACTCTTATCCTTCACTTCCACTGACCAATTCATATCTTTCACCTCCTATAACCTACTCTTATCCTTCACCTCCTCTGACCTACTCTTGTCCCTGAGTTCATCTAACCTACTCTTATCCTTGAGCTCCTCTGAACTACTCTTAGCCTTGACCTACTATGACCTTTTCTTATCCTTCACCTCCTCTGACCTAATATTATCCTTCAGCTCCTCTGACCTACTTGTATCCTTTACCTTCTCTGACCTACTGTTATCCTTCACCTCCTCTAACCTCCCCTTATCCTTGAGCTCTTCTGACCTACTCTTATCCTTCACCACCTCTGACCTACTCTTATCCTTGACCTTCTCTGACCTACTCTTATCCATTATCTCCTATGATCTACTCTTATCCTTCACCTCCTCTAACCTACCCTTATCCTTGAGCTCCTCTGACCTACTCTTATCCTCCTCTGACCTACTCTTATCCTTGAGCTCCTCTGAACTACTGTTATCCTTGACCTCCTCTGTCCTACACTTATCCTTCACCTCCTCTGACCTACTCTTATCCTTGAGCACCTCTGACCTGCACTTATCCTTCACCACCTCTGACCTACTGTTATCCTTCACCTCCTCTGACCTACTCTTATCATTGAGCTCTTCTGACATACTCTTATCCTTGAGCTCCTCTGACCTACTCTTATCATTTACCTCCTCTGACATACTCTTATCCTTCACCTCCTCTGACCTACTCCTATCCTTGAGCTCCTCTGTCCTACACTTATCCTTCAACTCCTCTGACCTACTCCTATCCTTGAGCTCCTCTGACCTACTATTATTCTTGACCTCCTCTGACCTACTCTTATCCTTCACCTCCTCTGACCTAAACTTATCCTTATGCTCCTCTGACCTCTTATGCTTGACTTCCTCAGACCTACTCTGATCCTTAAGCTTCTCTGACCTGCTCTTATCCTTGACCTCCTCTAACCAACTCTTATCCATGACCTCCTCTGACGTACACTTATCCTTGAGCTCCTCTGACCTACTCTTATCCTTCACCTCCTCTGACAAATTCTTATCTTTCACCTCCTATAACCTACTCTTATCCTTGACCTCCTGTAACCTATTCTTATCCTTCACCTCCTCTGACCTACTTTTTTCCCAGAGCTCCTCTGACCTACTCTTATCCTTGAGCTCATCTGACCTACTCTTATCCTTCACCTCCTTTGACCTTCTCTTGTCTCTGAGCTCCTCTGACCTACTCTTATCCTTGATCTCCTCTGACCAACTATTATCCTTGACCTCCTCTGACCTACTCTTATTCTTGACCTCCTCTGACCTACGCTTATCCTTGAGCTCCTCTGACTTACTCTTATCCTTGACCGTGTATGACCTACACTTATCCTTGAGCGCATCTGACCTACTCTTATCCTTGACCTCCTCTGACCTACTCTTATCCTTGAACACCTCTGACCTACTCTTATAATTCAGCTCCTCTGAACTACTCTTATCCTTCACCGCCTCTGACCTTCTCTTATTCTTGACCTCCTCTGACCTACTCTTATCCTTCACCTCCTCTGACCTACTCTTGACCTTGATCTCCTCGGACCAACTTTTATCATTCGCCACCTCTGACCTACTGTTATCCTTGATCTCCTCTGAGCTATTTTTTATACTTGACCTCCTCGGACCTACATTTATCCTTGAGCACCTCTGACCTACTCCTATCCTTGACCTCCTCTGACCTACTCATATCCTTGAGCACTTCTGACCTACACTTAACCTTGACCTCCTCTGACCTACTCTTATCCTTCACCTCCTCTGACCTACTCTTATCCCTGAGCTCCTCTGACCTACTGTTATACTTCACCTCCTCGGACCTACTCTTACCCTTGAGTCCTCTGACTTACTCTTATCCTTGACCTTCTCTGACCTACTCTTATCCTTGAGCTCCTCTGACCTACTCTTATCCTTGATCTCCTCTGACCTACTCTTATCCTTCACCTCCTCTGACCTACTCTTATCCTTGAGCAGCTCTGACCTACTATTATCCTTCAGCTCCTCTAACCTACTGTTATCCTTCACCTCTTCTGACCTTCTCTTATTCTTGACCTATTCTGACCTACTCTTATCCTTCATCTCCTCTGATCTACTCTTATCCTTGAGCTCTTCTGACCTACTCTTATCCTAGAACTCCTCTGACCTACTTTTATCCTTGAGCACCTCTGACCTACTCTTATCCTTGACCTCCTCTGATCTACTCTTACCCCTGAGTTCTTCTGACCTACACTTAACCTTGACCTCCTCTGACCTACTCTTCTCCTTCACCTCCTCTGACCTACTCTTATCCTTGAGCTCCTCTGCCCTACTAATATCCTTCACCTCCTCTGATCTACTGTTACCCTTGACCTCCTCTGACCTACTCTTATTCTTCACCTCCTCTGACCTACTTTAATCCTTGAGCTCTTCTGGCCTACACTAATCCTTGATCTCCTCAGACCTACTCTTATCCTTCTCCTCCTCTGACCTACTGTTATACTTCACCTCCTCTAACCTACCCTTATTATTGAGCTCCTCTGACCTACTCTTATCCTTCACCTCTTCTGACCTACTCTTATCATTGAGCTCCTCTGACCTACTCTTATTTTTTTATCTCCCCTGACTTACTCTTATCCTTCACCTCTTCTGACCTACTCTTATCCTTGAGCTCGTCTCACTTACTCTTATACTTCACCTCCTCTGACCTACTCTTATCCTTGAGCTTCTCTGACCTACTCTTATTCTTGACCTCCACTGACCTACCCTAATCCTTGAGCTCTTCTGATCTACTCTTATCCTTGACCCCCTCTGACCTACTCTTATCCTTCACCTCCTGTGACCTATTCTTATCCTTGGGCACCTCTGATCTACTCTTATCCTTCACCTCCTCTGACCTACTGTTATCCTACACCTCCTCTGACCTTCTCTTATCCTTGACCTCCTATGACCTACTCTTATCCTTCACCTCCTCTGACCTACTCTTATCCTTGGGCTCTTCTGACCTACTCTTATCCTTGATGTCCTCTGACCTACTTTTATACTTCACCTTCTGTGACCTACTGCTATACTTCACCTCCTCTGACCTAGCTTTATCCTTGAGCTCTTCTGACCTCCTCTAATCCGTCACCTCCTCTGACCTACTCTTGTCCTTGAGCTCCTCTGACATACTCTTATCCTTCACCTCCTCTGACCTACACTTATCCTTGAGCACCTCAGACCTACTCTTATCCTTGAGCTCCATTGACATAAACTTATCCTTCACCTCCTCTGACCTACTCTTAACCTTGAGCTCCTCTGACCTACTCTTATCCTTGACATCCTCTGACCTACTCTTATCCATCACCTCCTCTGACCTACCCTTATCCTTCAGCTTTTTTGACCTCTTATCCTTCACTTCCTCTGACCTACTCTTATCCTTAAGCTTCTCTGACCTGCTATTATCCTTGAACTCATCTAACCTACTCTTATCCTTGACCTCCTCTGACCTACTCTTATCCTTGAGATCCTCTGACATACACTTATCCTTCACCTCCCCTGACCAATTCTTATGTTTCACCTCCTATAACCTACTTTTATACTTGAAGTCATCTGATCTATTCTTAGCCTTCACCTCCTCTGACCTACTCTTGCCCTGGAGCTCCACTGACCTACTCTTATCCTTGAGCTCCTCTGACCTACTGTTATACCCGACCTCCTCTGAACTGCTCTTATTCTTGAGCTCCTCTGACCTACTAATATCCTTGACATCCTCTGACCTACTCTTATCCTTCACCTCCTCTGATATAATCTTATCCTTGAGCTCCTCTGACCTACTCGTATCCTTCACCTCCTCTGACCTACTGTTATCCTTAACCTCCTCTGAACTTCTCTTATCCTTGACCTCCTCTGACCTACTCTTATCCTTCATCTCCTCTGAAATACTCTTATCCTTGACCTCCTCTGACCTACTCTTATCCTTGAGCTCCTCTGACATACTTTTATCCTTCCACGAACAAAAAGCAAAATGACCAAACCAAATGAAACCAAAAGAGGAACCTTGTTTGCAGAAACCACGCGAAGAAACTCCTTTAAAACCTTAACGCTTTTAATAAAACCACCTACAGAGCGTTTTCGCCACGGAACACCGTGGCTTCATCAGAGGTAATAAAATACACACATAAAAAACTCAATTTATGTCAGGTGAAACAGGAAGTGACACCCTCCTGTTTCCTGTAATACGGCAGCATAGTTTTAAAACCTATACAGGTTAACAAATTTTGTAAAGCAGTTTAGAAAGAGCATAACAAGCATCAAACTAAAACATACAAAACATAATACAAAGTATAAACAGACAATACATGTAACTAGTAAGTGTTGTCTATATGCAAACCCGGAAAATAATGAACAGGTCCAAAAAAATCCTGCATCATTTTCTTAGGTATGTGGAACTAACTAAGCAGACCCCTTCAAACTTTAGATTATGATCGAATAACTAAAATGAATATCATGAAAAATTATTTAGAATGCGAATAAAAAGAATTAAATATACAGTATTTTTAGGCTAGGACGACCCTGCATAGACTAAATGGATTTAAAGCTCATACCTCAGTAAATCCAAAGTGTGTATATTTGTCCTAAACACTACAACCTATGTTTTTGGTAAAAGTTCACTGACACAGCCCTAAAGGGGACCAAGATTTAACCTGTCAATCGAGTCTGACAGGGATTACCTAAGGTAACTTCTCAATTTCAAAACAGGGGCTATGTTACAGTTACTGTTAAGCCCAGGATGGCTAAATGCATCTAAACGCAATTGCCATTCCAGCTCCCTGTTTTCCAGGATTAGTGAAAAAGGGCCACCCCTAATTTTTACAGGTATGTGGTCAATGGCCATGAATTGGAAGCTGTGACCTGGGTTCAGGGCTATGTGCTTTGCTAATGCATTGTCATCTCTGCTGTTCCTAATTGCATATAAGTGCTCATACATTCTATCTCGGACTCGTCTGTCAGTTTTCCCAATGTAGAACCCTTGACAGCAATTGCACATAGCAATGTAGATAATTGATCTACTCTCACAGTTGAGGGAAAACCTAATATCATACTTTGTGTCCCTCACCTGGAATGTCTCACCAACACGGACGTTGTTACAGAACTTACAAAACCCACATCTAAACATTCCTCTCCTTTTATGGAAAGTCCCTTGGTGCGCATCTCTTTGTAGTAGTTCCTTAAGGTTGTTAGACCTTCTGAATATAAATCTAGGTTCACTACCTAATTTTTCAACCAGGAAAGCATTGGAAGAAATAAGATGCCAATTCTTCCGAATAATGTCTAAAATGCCCTGGGAGTTCATACTAAAAGTAGTGATAAAACTCAAAGAAAAATCGCACTTCAACTCTAAAGGTGTCCTTGTGGGGCTCACCTCCCTGATGAGAGGGATCATTTCTTGCCCTATGTTGGTACTGGAGACATTATGTGCTACATTTTGCTGGAAAAGTAAAGGTTTGTAGAAACCCTTCATCCTTTTAAGAGTGACTTCCTCTATAAGTTCTAATAACAATTTATCGGGATACCCCCTGTTAGTGAACATCTCTCTCAATAAGAAGCATTCCTTAGTGAAGTCCACTAAAGTACTGCACATTCTTCCTGCCCTCACCAGCTGTCCTTTCACAATGGACCTTTTCTGTTTATACGGGTGAAAGCTGGTGAAGTGCAGGAAAGAATTGCAGTATGTGGGTTTCCTGTATACAGTTGACGTCAAAACCTTGTCAGTGGTATCCTTCACTAGTTTGACATCGAGGTAATCTATCTCTCTAGTTGAGAATTTAAATGTAAATTTTAAAAATTCAGTTGTAGAATTAATGGATTCCACAAACTCTGCTGCTTGTGCTTCCGAGCCCCTGAACAGCAAGAACATGTCGTCCAGGAACCGGGTATAGAATGTAACAAGCTCCATGAGCCCAGGAACCCTTTGCAAGATATTAGCCTCCCAGTATCCCATGACATAGTTTGCTACTCCAGCCCCACAGGGGGAGCCCATCGCCACGCCACGTTTCTGTAAAAAGAATTCACCATCAAAGGTGAAATAGTTGCTGGTTAAAACAATTTCCAGCAGCTCAGTGACCAGATCAACCTCCAATTTTGAAGCACCAAAGCCATTTAACATAGTCCCAATCCACTCCACCGCTTCTAAGTGCGGTATAGAAGTGTATAGGTCTATGACGTCAATGGTCAGCAAGTTGTTACTGTCGTTGTACGGTACACAGTTAACGTTGTCAAGGAACGTCCATGAATCCTTACATATACTGGGAATTCCTTTAATATATTTATCCAGTGTCTGAGTGATGAGTTTTGAACATGGATAAGTAATGGACGACCTGCCATCAATCAACGCCCTCATAGGGGGATTGTTGATACTCTTATGAATTTTAGGGATTCCGAACATGACGGGTATCTTTGAACAAGTTATGTCGATGTAATTGTACATATTCATATCAATTTTTCCCGTCAAGAACAGGTCCCTAAAGTAACCCCTAATTCTCTGGGTGCTACCATTGACTTCGTTCTTTGAGGCTGTTGTATAAGCATCACCCTCTAGTAATAGTGTCATCTTCTCATTGTATGTTGTATTATGAAATATCACTAACCCACCACCCTTGTCAGGTTTTAATACCCGTACAGGTAACCGACTGATCTCCTCCAGCAGTAGCAACTGTTCTTTAGTAACATTAAATTGTTTAGACCTGGGTCTGTTGTTAATGTTGTTAGCTAGAAATCTAAAGTCCATTTCACAAGTGTTCTCAAACAGTTGTAAAGTGGAATGTAAAGGGGGATTAAAAACACTAGCTAGTTTTAAATTATTAGTCGTGTTACCTTCTACAATTAGGTTATCACCATCAATTGATTGATTATATGGATATAATAGTAATAACAAACAAAACAAACAGAACACAGGTTACAACAATAGTAATTTTTTAGGTCAGCGCAGCAGGAAGTCTTATGTGAACAGGAGAAAGAATTAGATGTAAATTTGGGGGTTGATATGTCAGACAGGTCTGTCCCACCCCCTGTTTCTCTGGTTAATATGGATCCTTCTGACCAAGTTTCGGAAACAGTCTATCCCACCATCCTTACCAATAAAAATGGTGATTTCAGGATTTATAATTTCTCTGATATCACATTAGATGACCAGCTGGTTGAACTATTAGCCTTTGGTAATTCTTTTGTTCCGAGTAGGAACGGTAGTATATCCATTTTGAGGGTTACCATATCCCCCTTTGTCTCTAGCAAACCCCTTAATTCTGTTACTCCTCCTGGGTTCGGTAGTATTGCTAAGGAAATTATAGAACTCAAGTGTTTCGTGAGAAAGATGAATCTTAAATTGATGTTTAATCAATCAATTGATGGTGATAACCTAATTGTAGAAGGTAACACGACTAATAATTTAAAACTAGCTAGTGTTTTTAATCCCCCTTTACATTCCACTTTACAACTGTTTGAGAACACTTGTGAAATGGACTTTAGATTTCTAGCTAACAACATTAACAACAGACCCAGGTCTAAACAATTTAATGTTACTAAAGAACAGTTGCTACTGCTGGAGGAGATCAGTCGGTTACCTGTACGGGTATTAAAACCTGACAAGGGTGGTGGGTTAGTGATATTTCATAATACAACATACAATGAGAAGATGACACTATTACTAGAGGGTGATGCTTATACAACAGCCTCAAAGAACAAAGTCAATGGTAGCACCCAGAGAATTAGGGGTTACTTTAGGGACCTGTTCTTGACGGGAAAAATTGATATGAATATGTACAATTACATCGACATAACTTGTTCAAAGATACCCGTCATGTTCGGAATCCCTAAAATTCATAAGAGTATCAACAATCCCCCTATGAGGGCGCTGATTGACGGCAGGTCGTCCATTACTTATCCATGTTCAAAACTCATCACTCAGATACTGGATAAATATATTAAAGGAATTCCCAGTATATGTAAGGATTCATGGACGTTCCTTGACAACGTTAACTGTGTACTGTACAACGACAGTAACAACTTGCTGACCATTGACGTCATAGACCTATACACTTCTATACCGCACTTAGAAGCGGTGGAGTGGATTGGGACTATGTTAAATGGCTTTGGTGCTTCAAAATTGGAGGTTGATCTGGTCACTGAGCTGCTGGAAATTGTTTTAACCAGCAACTATTTCACCTTTGATGGTGAATTCTTTTTACAGAAACGTGGCGTGGCGATGGGCTCCCCCTGTGGGGCTGGAGTAGCAAACTATGTCATGGGATACTGGGAGGCTAATATCTTGCAAAGGGTTCCTGGGCTCATGGAGCTTGTTACATTCTATACCGGTTCCTGGACGACATGTTCTTGCTGTTCAGGGGCTCGGAAGCACAAGCAGCAGAGTTTGTGGAATCCATTAATTCTACAACTGAATTTTTAAAATTTACATTTAAATTCTCAACTAGGGATAGATTACCTCGATGTCAAACTAGTGAAGGATACCACTGACAAGGTTTTGACGTCAACTGTATACAGGAAACCCACATACTGCAATTCTTTCCTGCACTTCACTAGCTTTCACCCGTATAAACAGAAAAGGTCCATTGTGAAAGGACAGCTGGTGAGGGCAGGAAGAATGTGCAGTACTTTGGTGGACTTCACTAAGGAATGCTTCTTATTGAGAGATGTTCACTAACAGGGGTATCCCGATAAATTGTTATTAGAACTTATAGAAGTCACTCTTAAAAGGATGAAGGGTTTCTACAAACCTTTACTTTTCCAGCAAAATGTAGCACATAATGTCTCCAGTACCAACATAGGGCAAGAAATGATCCCTCTCATCAGGAGGTGAGCCCCACAGGACACCTTTAGAGTTGAAGTGCGATTTTTCTTTGAGTTTTATCACTACTTTTAGTATGAACTCCCAGGGCATTTTAGACATTATTCGAAGAATTGGCATCTTATTTCTTCCAATGCTTTCCTGGTTGAAAAATTAGGTAGTGAACCTAGATTTATATTCAGAAGGTCTAACAACCTTAAGGAACTACTACAAAGAGATGCACTGGGACTTTCCATAAAAGGAGGAATGTTTAGATGTGGGTTTTGTAAGTTCTGTAACAACGTCCGTGTTGGTGAGACATTCCAGGTGAGGACACAAAGTATGATATTAGGTTTTCCTCAACTGTGAGTAGATCAATTATCTACATTGCTATGTGCAATTGCTGTCAAGGGTTCTACATTGGGAAAACTGACAGGCAGTCCGAGATAGAATGTATGAGCACTTATATGCAATTAGGAACAGCAGAGATGACAATGCATTAGCAAAGCACATAGCCCTGAACCCAGGTCACAGCTTCCAATTCATAGCCATTGACCACGTACCTGTAAAAATTAGGGGTGGCCCTTTTTCACTAATCCTGGAAAACAGGGAGCTGTAATGGCAATGCGTTTAGATGCATTTAGCCATCCTGGGCTTAACAGTAACTGTAACATAGCCCCTGTTTGAAATTGAGTTACCTTAGGTAATCCCTGTCAGACTCGATTGACAGGTTAAATCTTGGTCCCCTTTAGGGCTGTGTCAGTGAACTTTTACCAAAAACATAGGTTGTAGTGTTTAGGACAAATATACACACTTTGGATTTACTGAGGTATGAGCTTTAAATCCATTTAGTCTATGCAGGGTCGTCCTAGCCTAAAAATACTGTATATTTAATTCTTTTTATTCGCATTCTAAATAATTTTTCATGATATTCATTTTAGTTATTCGATCATAATCTAAAGTTTGAAGGGGACTGCTTAGTTAGTTCCACATACCTAAGAAAATGATGCAGGATTTTTTTGGACCTGTTCATTATTTTCCGGGTTTGCATATAGACAACACTTACTAGTTACATGTATTGTCTGTTTATACTTTGTATTATGTTTTGTATGTTTTAGTTTGATGCTTGTTATGCTCTTTCTAAACTGCTTTACAAAATTTGTTAACCTGTATAGGTTTTAAAACTATGCTGCCGTATTACAGGAAACAGGAGGGTGTCACTTCCTGTTTCACCTGACATAAATTGAGTTTTTTATGTGTGTATTTTATTACCTCTGATGAAGCCACGGTGTTCCGTGGCGAAAACGCTCTGTTGGTGGTTTTATTAAAAGCATTAAGGTTTTAAAGGAGTTTCTTCGCGTGGTTTCTGCAAACAAGGTTCCTCTTTTGGTTTCATATACTTTTATCCTTCACCTGCTCTGACCTACCCTTATCCTAGATCTCCTCTGACCTATTTTTATACTTGACCTACTCTGACCTCCTCCTATCCTTGACCTCCTCTGACCTACTCTTATACTTCACCTCCTCTGACCTACTCTTATCCTTTAGCTCCTCTAACCTACTCTTATC
Organism: Protopterus annectens; assembly: GCF_019279795.1. Lineage (NCBI taxonomy): Eukaryota > Metazoa > Chordata > Ceratodontiformes > Protopteridae > Protopterus > Protopterus annectens. Next base: position 42,124,228 of record NC_056749.1, read on the forward strand.
CATCACTTCCGCTGACCTACTGTTATCGTTGACCTCCTCTGACCTTCTCTTATCCTTGATCTCCTCTGACCTACTCTTATACTTCACCTCCTCTGACCTACTCTTATCCTTTAGCTCCTCTAACCTACTCTTATCCATCACTTCCTCTGACCTACTGTTATCGTTGACCTCCTCTGACCTTCTCTTATCCTTGATCTCCTCTAACCTACTCTTATCCTTCACCTCCTCTGACCCACTCTTATCATTGAGAACCTCTGACCAACACTTATCCTTGAGCTCCTCTGACCAACTCTTATCCTTGACCTCCTCTGACCTACTCTTATCCTTCAGCTCCTCAGACCTACTCTTATCCTTCACCTGCTCTAACCTACTCTTATCCTTCACCTCCTCTGACCTACTCTTATTTTTGACCTCCTCTGACCTACTCTTATCCTTGACCTCCTCTGACCTACTTTTATCCTTGAGCTCTTCTGACCTGCACTTATTCTTCACCTCCCCTGGCCTACTTTTATACTTGAGCTCTTCTGACCTACTCTTATCCTTGATCTCCTCAGACCTACTCTTATCCTTCACCCCCTCTGACCTACTGTTATTCTTGACCTCATCTGACCTTGTCTTATCCTTGACCTCCTCTGACCTACTCTTACTCATCACCTCCTCTGACCTACTTTTATCCTTGAACTCTTCTGACCAACTCTTATCCTTGATCTCCTCAGACCTACTCTTATCCTTCACCAACTCTGACCTACTCTTATCCTTCACCTCCTCTAACCTACTCTTATCCTTGAGCTCCTCTGACATATTCTTATACTTCACCTCCTCTGACCTACACTTATCCTTGAGATCCTCTGACCTACTCTTATCCTTGACCTGCTCTGACCTACTATAATCCTTGAGCTCCTCTGACCTACTCTTATCCTTGACCTCCTCTGACCTACAGTTATCCTTCACCTCTTATGACCGTCTCTTATCATTGACCTCCTCTGACCTACTCTTATCCTTCATCTCCTCTGACCTACTCTTATCCTTGATCTCCTCTGACCTATTTTTATACTTGACCTCCTCTGACCTACTCTTATCCTTGACCTCCTCTGACCTACATTTATCCTTGAGCTCCTCTGACCTACTCTTATCCTTGAGCACCTCTGTCCTACTCTTATCCTTGAGCTCCTCTGACCTACACTTATCCTTCACCTCCTCTGATCTACTGATATCCTAGAGTTCCTCTGACCTACTCTTTTCCTTGACTTCCTCTGACCGTCTCTTATCATTGACCTCCTCTGACCTACTCTTATCCTTCATCTCCTCTGACCTACTGTTATCCTTGATCTCCTCTGACCTATTTTATACTTGACCTCCTCTGACCTACTCTTATCCTTGACCTCCTCTGACCTACATTTATCCTTGAGCTCCTCTGACCTACTCTTATCCTTGAGCACCTCTGTCCTACTCTTATCCTTGAGCTCCTCTGACCTACACTTATCCTTCACCTCCTCTGATCTACTGATATCCTAGAGTTCCTCTGACCTACTCTTTTCCTTGACTTCCTCTGACCTACTCTTATCATTCACCTCCTCTGACCTACCCTTATCCTTGAGTTACTTTGACCTCTTATCCTTCACTTCTTCTGACCTACTCTTATACTTAAGCTTCTCTGACCTGCTCTTATCCTTGACCTCCTCTAACCTACTCTTATCCATGACCTCCTCTGACCTACTCTTATCCTTCACCCCCCCTGACCTACCCTTATCCTTGAGCTGCTTTGACCTCTTATCCTTCACTTCCTCTGACCTACTGTTATACTTAAGCTTCTCTGACCTGCTCTTATCCTTGACCTCCTATAACCTACACTTATACTTGACCTCCTCTGACTTTTTCTTATCCGTCACCTCCTCTGACCTACTCTTGCCCCTGAGCTCCTCTGGCCTACTCTTATCCTTGAGCTCCTCTGACCTACTCTTATCCTTGACCTCCTCTGAACTACTCTTATTCTTGAGCTCCTCTGACCTACTAATATCATTGACCTCCTCTTACCTACTCTTATCCTTCACCTCCTCTGACCTACTGTTATTCTTGATCTCCTCTGACCTATTTTTAAACTTGACCTCCTCTGACCTACTCTTATCCTTGACCTCCACTTACCTACTGTTATCCTTGAGCTCCACTGACCTACTCTTATCCTTGACCTTTTCTGACCTACTCTTATCCTTGAGCTCTTCTGACCTACACGTAACCTTGACCTCCCCTGACCTACTTTTATACTTCACCTCCTCTGACCTACTCTTATCCTTGAGCTCCTCTGATCTACTCTTATCCTTCACCTCCTCTGAGCTACTGTTATACTTGACCTCCTCTGACCTTCTCTTATCCTTGACCTCCTCTGACCTACTCTTATTCTTCACCACCTCTGACCTACTTTTATCCATGAGTTCTTCTAAACTACTCTTATCCTTGATCTCCTCAGACCTACTCTTATCCTTCACCTCCTCTGACCAACTGTTATCCTTTACCTCCTCTAACCTACCCTTATCATTGAGCTCCTCTGAGCTACTCTTATCCTTGAGCTCCTCTGACCTACTCTTATCATTCACCTTCTTTGACCTACTCTTATCCTTGTGCACCTCTGACCTACACTTATCCTTCACCTCCTCTGACCTACTCTTATCTTTGAGCTCCTCTGACCTACTCTTATCCATGACCTCCGCTGACCTACTCTTATCCTTGAGCTCCTCTGACCTACTTTTATCCTTGACCTCCTCTGACCTACTCTTATCATTCACCTTCTTTGACCTACTCTTATCCTTGTGCACCTCTGACCTACACTTATCCTTCACCTCCTCTGAGCTACTGTTATACTTGACCTCCTCTGACCTTCTCTTATCCTTGACCTCCTCTGACCTACTCTTATTCTTCACCACCTCTGACCTACTTTTATCCATGAGTTCTTCTAAACTACTCTTATCCTTGATCTCCTCAGACCTACTCTTATCCTTCACCTCCTCTGACCAACTGTTATCCTTTACCTCCTCTAACCTACCCTTATCCTTAATCTCCTCTGGCCTACTTTTATCCTTCACCTTCTCTGACCTACTGTTATCCTTCACCTCCTCTGACCTACATTTATCCTTGACCTCCTCTGACCTACTCTTATCCTTCACCTCCTCTGACCTATTGTTATCCTTGAGCTCCTCTGACCTACTCTTATCCTTTTCCTCCTCTGACCTACTCTTATCCTTCACCTCTTCTTACCTACTCTTATCCTTGAGCTCCTCTGACCTACTCTTATCCTTCACCTACTCTGACCTACTCTTATCCTTGAGCACTTCAGACCTACTCTTATCCGTGAGCTCCTCTGACCTACTCTTATCCTTTATCTCCTCTGACTTACTCTTATCGTTCACCTCCTCTGACCTACTCTTATCCTTGAGCTCCTCTGACCTACTATTATACTTCACCTCCTCTGATCTACTCTTATCCTTGAGCTCCTCAAACCTACTCTTATCCTTGACCACCTCTGACCTACTCTTATCCTTGAGCTCCTCTGACCTACTCTTATCCTTGAGCTCCTCTGACCTACTCTTATCCTTCACCTCCTATGACCTACTCTTATCCTTGAGCACCGCTGACCTACTCTTATCCTTCACCTCCTCTGACCTACTGCTATCCTTCACCTCCTCTGACCTTCTTTTCTCCTTGACCTCCTCTTACCTACTCTTATCCTTCACTTCCTCTGACCTACTCTTATCCTTGAGCTCTTCTGACCTACTCTTATCCTTGATCTCCTCTGGCCTACCTTTATCCTTCACCTTCTCTGACCTACTGTCATCCTTCACCTCTTCTGACCTACATTTATCCTTGAGCTCCTCTGACCTACTCTTATCCTTCACCTCCTCTGACCTACTGTTATCCTTGAGCTCCTCTGACCTACTCTTATCCTTTTCCTCCTCTAACCTACTCATCCTTTTCCACCTCTGACCTACTCTTATCCTTCACCTCCTCTGACCTACTCTTATCCTTAAGTTCCTCTGACCTACTCTTATCCTTGACCTCCTCTGACTTACACTTACCCTTGACCCCCTTTGACCTACTCATATCCTTCACCTCCTCTGACCTACACTTAGCCTTGAGCTCCTCTGATTTATCTTATCCTTCACCTCCTCTGACCTACTGTTATCCTTAACATCCTCTGACCTTTTCTTATCCTTGACCTCCTCTGACCTTTTCTTATCCTTGACCTCCTCTGACCTTCACTTATCCTTGACCTCCTCTGACCTACTGTTATCCTTCAACTCAACTAACCTTCTTTTCTCCTTGAGCTCCTCTGACCTACACTTATCATTCATATCCTCTGACCTACTGTTATCCTTTACCTCCTCTAACCTACCCTTATCCTTGAGCTCCTCTGACCAACTTTTATTCTTTATCTCCTCTGACTTACTCTTATCCTTCACCTCCTCTGACCTACTCTTATCCTTGAGCTCCTCTGAACTACTCTTATCCTTCACCTCCTATGATCAACTGTTATCCTTTACCTCCTCTAACCTATCCTTATCCTTCACCTCCTCTGACCTACTCTTATCCTTGAGCTCCTCTGACCTACTCTTATACTTCACCTCCTCTGACCTACTCTTATCCTTGAGCTCCTCTGACCTACTCTTATCCGTGACCTCCTCTGACCTACTCTTATCCTTCACCTCCTCTGACATATTCTTATCCTTGAGCACCGCTGACCTACTCTTATTCTTCACCTCCTCTGACCTACTGTTATCCTTCACTTCCTCTGACCTTCTTTTCTCCTTGACCTCCTCTGACCTACTCCTATCCGTGAGCTCTTCTGACCTACCCTTATCCTTGAGCACCTCTGGCCTACTCTTAACCTTCACCTCCTCTGACCTACTGTTATCCTTCAACTCCAATGGCCTACATTTATCCTTGACCTCCTCTGACCTACTCTTATCCTTCACCTCCTCTGACCTACTGTTATCCTTGAGCTCCTCTGACCTACTCTTATCATTTTCCTCCTCTGACCTACTCTTATCCTCCACCTCTTCTTACCTACTCTTATCCTTGAGCTCCTCTGACCTACTCTTATCCTTTTCCTCCTCTGACCTACTCTTATCCTTCACCTCTTCTTACCTACTCTTATCCTTGAGCTCCTCTGACCTACTGTTATCCTTCACCTCCTCTGACCTACTCTTATCCTTGAGCACTTCAGACCTACTCTTATCCTTGAGCTCCTCTGACCTACTCTTATCCTTTATCTCCTCTGACTTACTCTTATCCTTCACCTCCTCTGACCTACTCTTATCCTTGAGCTCCTCTGACCTACTATTATACTTCACCTCCTCTGATCTACTCTTATCCTTGAGCTCCTCAACCCTACTCTTATCTTTGACCTCCTCTGACCTACTCTTATCCTTGACCTCCTATGACCTACTCTTATCCTTCACCTCCTCTGACCTACTCTTCTCCTTGAGCACCACTGACCTACTCTTATCCTTCACCACTTCTGACCTACTGCTATCCTTCACCTCCTCTGACCTTCTTTTTCCATGACCTCTACTGACCTACTCATATCCTTCACCTCCTCTGACCTACTTTTTATCCTTGAGATCCTCTGACTTACTCTTATCCTTCACCTCTTCTGACCTACAGTTATCCTTGAACTCCTCTGACCTACTCTTATCCTTCTCCTCCTCTAACCAACTCTTATCCTTTCCACCTCTGACCTACTCTTATCCTTCACCTCCTCTGACCTACTCTTATCCTTGAGTTCCTCTGGCCTACTCTTATCCTTGACCTCCTCTGACTTACACTTACCCTTGACCTCCTTTGACCTACTCATATCCTTCACCTCCTCTGACCTACACTTAGAATTGAGCTCCTCTGATTTACTCTTATCCTTCACTCCTCTGACCTACTGTTATCCTTGACCTTCTCTGACCTTCTCTTATCCTTGACCTCCTCTGACCTACTTTTATCCTTGAGCTCTTCTGACCTACTCTAATCGTTGACCTTTTCTGACCTACTCTTATCCTTGAGATCGTCTGACCTACACTTAACCTTGACCTCCTCTGACCTACTGTTATCCTTCACCTGCTCTGACCTACTCTTATCCTTGAGCTCCTCTGACTTACTCTTATCCTTCACCTCCTCTGACCTACTGTTATCCTTGACCTTCTCTGACCTTCTCTTATCCTTCGCCTCCTCTGACCTACTCTTATTCTTCACATCCTCTGACCTACTTTTATCCTTGAGGTCTTCTGACCTACTCTTATCCTTGATCTCCTCAGACCTACTCTTATCCTTCACCTCCTCTGACCTACTTTTATCCTTCACCTCCTCTAAATTACCCTTATCCTTGAGCTCCTCTGACCTATTGTTATCCTTCACCTCCTCTAACCTACCCTTATCCTTGAGCTCCTCTGACCTACTCCTATCCGTCACCTTCTCTGACCTACTCTTATCCTTGAGCTCCTCTGACAACTCTTATCCTTTATCTCCTCTGACTTGCTCTTATCCTTCACCTCCTCTGACCTGCTCTTATCCTTCACCTTCTCTGACCTACTCTTATCCTTCAGCTCCTCTGACCTACTGTTATCCTTCACTGTTATCCTTCACCTATTATGACCTTCTCTTATCCTTGACCTCCTCTGACCTACACTTATCCTTCACCTCCTCTGACCTACTGTTATCCTTGAGCTCTTCTGACCTACCCTTATCCTTGATCTCCTCTGACCTACTTTTATCCTTCACCTCCTCTGACCTACTCTTATCCTTTTCCTCATCTGACCTACTCTTATCCTTTTCCACCTGTGACCTACTCTTATCCGTCACCTCCTCTGACTTACTGTTATCCTTGAGGTCCTCTGACCTACGCTTATCCTTGACCTCCTCTGACCTACACATAACCTTGACCTCCTTTGACCTACTCATATCTTTCCCCTCCTCTGACCTACACTTTGCCCTGAGCTCCTCTGATTTACTCTAATCCTTCACCTCCTCTGACCTACTGTTATCCTTGACATCCTCTGACCTTCTCTTATCCTTGACCTCCTCTGACCTTCTCTTGTCCATGACCTCCTCTGGCCTACTCTTATTCTTCACCACCTATGACCTACTTTTATCCTTGAGTTCTTCTAAACTACTCTTATCCTTGATCTCCTCAGACCTACTCTTTCCTTCACCTCCTCTGACCAACTGTTATCCTTTACCGCCTCTAACCTACCCTTATCCTTGAGCTCCTCTGACCAACTCTTATCCTTCACCTCCTCTGACCTACTCTTATCCTTGAGCTCCTCTGACCTACTCTTATACTTCACCTCCTCTGACCTACACTTATCCTTGAGCTCCTCTGACCTACTCTTATCCTTGACCTCCTCTGACCTACTCTTATCCTTGAGCTCCTCTGACCTACATTTATCCTTGACATCCTCTGACCTACTCTTATCCTTCACCTCCTCTGACCTACTCTTATCCTTGAGCACCTCTGACCTACTCTTATCCTTCACCTCCTCTGACCTACTCTTATCCTTGTGCACCTCTGACCTACTGTTATCCTTTACCTCCTCTGACCTTCTTTTCTCCTTGACCTCCTCTGACCTACTCTTAACCTTCTCCTCCTCTGACCTACTCCTATCTGTGAGCTCTTCTGACCTACTCTTATCCTTGATTTCCTCTGGCCTACTTTTATCCTTCACCTTCTCTGACCTACTGCTATCTTTCACCTTCTCTGACCTACAATTATCCTTGACCTCCTCTGACCTACTCTTATCCTTCACCTCCTCTGACCTACTGTTATCCTTGAGCTCCTCTGACCTACTCTTATCCTATTCCTCCTCTGACCTACTCTTATCCTTGAGCTGCTCTGACCTACTCTTACCTTTCACCTGCTCTGTCCTACTCTTATCCTTGAGCTCCTCGGACCTACTATTATACTTCACCTCCTCTGATCTACTCTTATCCTTGAGCTCCTCATCCCTACTCTTATCCTTGACCTCCTCTGACCTACTCTTATCCTTGAGCTAATCTGACCTACTCTTATCCTTGACCTCCTCTGACCTACTCTTATCCTTCACCTTCTCTGACCTACTCTTATCCTTGAGCTCCTCTGACCTACTCTTATCATTTTCCTCCTCTAACCTACACTTATCCTTTTCCACCTCTGACCTACTCTTATCCTTCACCTCCTCTGACCTACTCTAATCCTTGAGTTCCTCTGACCTACTCTTATCCTTGACCTCCTCTGACTTACACTTACCCTTGACCTCCTTTGACCTACTCATATCCTTCACCTCCTCTGACCTACACTTAGCCTTAAGCTCCTCTGATTTACTCTTATCCTTCACTCCTCTGACCTACTGTTATCCTTGACCTTCTCTGACTTTCTCTTATCCTTGACCTCCTCTGACCTACTTTTTATCCTTGAGCTCTTCTGACATACTCTAATCCTTGACTTTTTGACCTACTCTTATCCTTGAGCTCTTCTGACCTACATAACCTTGACCTCCTCTGACCTACTCTTATCCTTCACCTCCTCTGACCTACTCTTATCCTTCACCTCCTCTGACCTACTGTTATCCTTGACCTCCTCTGACCTTCTCTTATCCTTGACCTCCTCTGACCTACTCTTATTCTTCACATCCTCTGACCTACTTTTATCCTTGAGTTCTTCTGACCTACTCTTATCCTTGAGCTCCTCTGACCAACTCTTATCCTTTATCTCCTCTGACTTACTCTTATCCTTCACCTCCTCTGACCTACTCTTACCCGTGAGCTCCTCTGACCTACTCTTATCCTTGAGCTCCTCTGACCTACTCCTATCCTTCACCTCCTCTGACCTACTCTTATCCTTGAGCTCCTCTGACCAACTCTTATCCTTCACCTCCTCTGACCTACTCTTATCCTTAAGCACCTCTGACCTACTCTTATCCTTCACCTCCTCTGACCTACTCTTATCCTTGTGCACCTCTGACCTACTGTTATCCTTCACCTCCTCTGACCTTCTTTTCTCCTTGACCTCCTCTGACCTACTCTTAACCTTCTCCTCCTCTGACCTACTCCTATCCGTGAGCTCTTCTGACCTACTCTTATCCTTGATTTCCTCTGGCCTACTTTTATCCTTCACCTTCTCTGACCTACTGCTATCCTTCACCTCCTCTGACCTACTGTTATCCTTGAGCTCCTCTGACCTACTCTTATCCTTTTCCTCCTCTGACCTACTCTTATCCTTCACCTCTTCTTACCTACTCTTATCCTTGAGCTCCTCTGACCTACTCTTATCCTTCACCTGCTCTGTCCTACTGTTATCCTTGAGCTCCTCTGACCTACTATTATACTTCACCTCCTCTGATCTACTCTTATCCTTGAGCTCCTCAACCCTACTCTTATCCTTGACCTCCTCTGACCTACTCTTATCCTTTAGCTCCTCTAACCTACCCTTATCCATCACTTCCTCTGACCTACTGTTATCGTTGACCTCCTCTGACCTTCTCTTATCATTGACCTCCTCTGACCTACTCTTATCCTTCATCTCCTCTGACCTACTGTTATCCTTGATCTCCTCTGACCTATTTTTATACTTGACCTCCTCTGACCAACTCTTATCCTTGACCTCCTCTGACCTACTCTTATCCTTCAGCTCCTCAGACCTACTCTTATCCTTCACCTGCTCTAACCTACTCTTATCCTTCACCTCCTCTGACCTACTCTTATTTTTGACCTCCTCTGACCTACTCTTATCCTTGACCTCCTCTGACCTACTTTTATCCTTGAGCTCTTCTGACCTGCACTTATTCTTCACCTCCCCTGGCCTACTTTTATACTTGAGCTCTTCTGACCTACTCTTATCCTTGATCTCCTCAGACCTACTCTTATCCTTCACCCCCTCTGACCTACTGTTATTCTTGACCTCATCTGACCTTGTCTTATCCTTGACCTCCTCTGACCTACTCTTACTCATCACCTCCTCTGACCTACTTTTATCCTTGAACTCTTCTGACCAACTCTTATCCTTGATCTCCTCAGACCTACTCTTATCCTTCACCAACTCTGACCTACTCTTATCCTTCACCTCCTCTAACCTACTCTTATCCTTGAGCTCCTCTGACATATTCTTATACTTCACCTCCTCTGACCTACACTTATCCTTGAGATCCTCTGACCTACTCTTATCCTTGACCTGCTCTGACCTACTATAATCCTTGAGCTCCTCTGACCTACTCTTATCCTTGACCTCCTCTGACCTACAGTTATCCTTCACCTCTTATGACCGTCTCTTATCATTGACCTCCTCTGACCTACTCTTATCCTTCATCTCCTCTGACCTACTCTTATCCTTGATCTCCTCTGACCTATTTTTATACTTGACCTCCTCTGACCTACTCTTATCCTTGACCTCCTCTGACCTACATTTATCCTTGAGCTCCTCTGACCTACTCTTATCCTTGAGCACCTCTGTCCTACTCTTATCCTTGAGCTCCTCTGACCTACACTTATCCTTCACCTCCTCTGATCTACTGATATCCTAGAGTTCCTCTGACCTACTCTTTTCCTTGACTTCCTCTGACCATCTCTTATCATTGACCTCCTCTGACCTACTCTTATCCTTCATCTCCTCTGACCTACTGTTATCCTTGATCTCCTCTGACCTATTTTTATACTTGACCTCCTCTGACCTACTCTTATCCTTGACCTCCTCTGACCTACATTTATCCTTGAGCTCCTCTGACCTACTCTTATCCTTGAGCACCTCTGTCCTACTCTTATCCTTGAGCTCCTCTGACCTACACTTATCCTTCACCTCCTCTGATCTACTGATATCCTAGAGTTCCTCTGACCTACTCTTTTCCTTGACTTCCTCTGACCTACTCTTATCATTCACCTCCTCTGACCTACCCTTATCCTTGAGTTACTTTGACCTCTTATCCTTCACTTCTTCTGACCTACTCTTATACTTAAGCTTCTCTGACCTGCTCTTATCCTTGACCTCCTCTAACCTACTCTTATCCATGACCTCCTCTGACCTACTCTTATCCTTCACCCCCCCTGACCTACCCTTATCCTTGAGCTGCTTTGACCTCTTATCCTTCACTTCCTCTGACCTACTGTTATACTTAAGCTTCTCTGACCTGCTCTTATCCTTGACCTCCTATAACCTACACTTATACTTGACCTCCTCTGACTTTTTCTTATCCGTCACCTCCTCTGACCTACTCTTGCCCCTGAGCTCCTCTGGCCTACTCTTATCCTTGAGCTCCTCTGACCTACTCTTATCCTTGACCTCCTCTGAACTACTCTTATTCTTGAGCTCCTCTGACCTACTAATATCATTGACCTCCTCTTACCTACTCTTATCCTTCACCTCCTCTGACCTACTGTTATTCTTGATCTCCTCTGACCTATTTTTAAACTTGACCTCCTCTGACCTACTCTTATCCTTGACCTCCACTTACCTACTGTTATCCTTGAGCTCCACTGACCTACTCTTATCCTTGACCTTTTCTGACCTACTCTTATCCTTGAGCTCTTCTGACCTACACGTAACCTTGACCTCCCCTGACCTACTTTTATACTTCACCTCCTCTGACCTACTCTTATCCTTGAGCTCCTCTGATCTACTCTTATCCTTCACCTCCTCTGAGCTACTGTTATACTTGACCTCCTCTGACCTTCTCTTATCCTTGACCTCCTCTGACCTACTCTTATTCTTCACCACCTCTGACCTACTTTTATCCATGAGTTCTTCTAAACTACTCTTATCCTTGATCTCCTCAGACCTACTCTTATCCTTCACCTCCTCTGACCAACTGTTATCCTTTACCTCCTCTAACCTACCCTTATCATTGAGCTCCTCTGAGCTACTCTTATCCTTGAGCTCCTCTGACCTACTCTTATCATTCACCTTCTTTGACCTACTCTTATCCTTGTGCACCTCTGACCTACACTTATCCTTCACCTCCTCTGACCTACTCTTATCTTTGAGCTCCTCTGACCTACTCTTATCCATGACCTCCGCTGACCTACTCTTATCCTTGAGCTCCTCTGACCTACTTTTATCCTTGACCTCCTCTGACCTACTCTTATCATTCACCTTCTTTGACATACACTTATCCTTGTGCACCTCTGACCTACACTTATCCTTCACCTCCTCTGAGCTACTGTTATACTTGACCTCCTCTGACCTTCTCTTATCCTTGACCTCCTCTGACCTACTCTTATTCTTCACCACCTCTGACCTACTTTTATCCATGAGTTCTTCTAAACTACTCTTATCCTTGATCTCCTCAGACCTACTCTTATCCTTCACCTCCTCTGACCAACTGTTATCCTTTACCTCCTCTAACCTACCCTTATCTTTAATCTCCTCTGGCCTACTTTTATCCTTCACCTTCTCTGACCTACTGTTATCCTTCACCTCCTCTGACCTACATTTATCCTTGACCTCCTCTGACCTACTCTTATCCTTCACCTCCTCTGACCTATTGTTATCCTTGAGCTCCTCTGACCTACTCTTATCCTTTTCCTCCTCTGACCTACTCTTATCCTTCACCTCTTCTTACCTACTCTTATCCTTGAGCTCCTCTGACCTACTCTTATCCTTCACCTACTCTGACCTACTCTTATCCTTGAGCACTTCAGACCTACTCTTATCCTTGAGCTCCTCTGACCTACTCTTATCCTTTATCTCCTCTGACTTACTCTTATCGTTCACCTCCTCTGACCTACTCTTATCCTTGAGCTCCTCTGACCTACTATTATACTTCACCTCCTCTGATCTACTCTTATCCTTGAGCTCCTCAAACCTACTCTTATCCTTGACCACCTCTGACCTACTCTTATCCTTGAGCTCCTCTGACCTACTCTTATCCTTGAGCTCCTCTGACCTACTCTTATCCTTCACCTCCTATGACCTACTCTTATCCTTGAGCACCGCTGACCTACTCTTATCCTTCACCTCCTCTGACCTACTGCTATCCTTCACCTCCTCTGACCTTCTTTTCTCCTTGACCTCCTCTTACCTACTCTTATCCTTCACTTCCTCTGACCTACTCTTATCCTTGAGCTCTTCTGACCTACTCTTATCCTTGATCTCCTCTGGCCTACCTTTATCCTTCACCTTCTCTGACCTACTGTCATCCTTCACCTCTTCTGACCTACATTTATCCTTGAGCTCCTCTGACCTACTCTTATCCTTCACCTCCTCTGACCTACTGTTATCCTTGAGCTCCTCTGACCTACTCTTATCCTTTTCCTCCTCTAACCTACTCATCCTTTTCCACCTCTGACCTACTCTTATCCTTCACCTCCTCTGACCTACTCTTATCCTTGAGTTCCTCTGACCTACTCTTATCCTTGACCTCCTCTGACTTACACTTACCCTTGACCTCCTTTGACCTACTCATATCCTTCACCTCCTCTGACCTACACTTAGCCTTGAGCTCCTCTGATTTATCTTATCCTTCACCTCCTCTGACCTACTGTTATCCTTAACATCCTCTGACCTTTTCTTATCCTTGACCTCCTCTGACCTTTTCTTATCCTTGACCTCCTCTGACCTTCACTTATCCTTGACCTCCTCTGACCTACTGTTATCCTTCAACTCAACTAACCTTCTTTTCTCCTTGAGCTCCTCTGACCTACACTTATCATTCATATCCTCTGACCTACTGTTATCCTTTACCTCCTCTAACCTACCCTTATCCTTGAGCTCCTCTGACCAACTTTTATTCTTTATCTCCTCTGACTTACTCTTATCCTTCACCTCCTCTGACCTACTCTTATCCTTGAGCTCCTCTGAACTACTCTTATCCTTCACCTCCTATGATCAACTGTTATCCTTTACCTCCTCTAACCTATCCTTATCCTTCACCTCCTCTGACCTACTCTTATCCTTGAGCTCCTCTGACCTACTCTTATACTTCACCTCCTCTGACCTACTCTTATCCTTGAGCTCCTCTGACCTACTCTTATCCGTGACCTCCTCTGACCTACTCTTATCCTTCACCTCCTCTGACATATTCTTATCCTTGAGCACCGCTGACCTACTCTTATTCTTCACCTCCTCTGACCTACTGTTATCCTTCACTTCCTCTGACCTTCTTTTCTCCTTGACCTCCTCTGACCTACTCCTATCCGTGAGCTCTTCTGACCTACCCTTATCCTTGAGCACCTCTGGCCTACTCTTAACCTTCACCTCCTCTGACCTACTGTTATCCTTCAACTCCAATGGCCTACATTTATCCTTGACCTCCTCTGACCTACTCTTATCCTTCACCTCCTCTGACCTACTGTTATCCTTGAGCTCCTCTGACCTACTCTTATCATTTTTCTCCTCTGACCTACTCTTATCCTCCACCTCTTCTTACCTACTCTTATCCTTGAGCTCCTCTGACCTACTCTTATCCTTTTCCTCCTCTGACCTACTCTTATCCTTCACCTCTTCTTACCTACTCTTATCCTTGAGCTCCTCTGACCTACTGTTATCCTTCACCTCCTCTGACCTACTCTTATCCTTGAGCACTTCAGACCTACTCTTATCCTTGAGCTCCTCTGACCTACTCTTATCCTTTATCTCCTCTGACTTACTCTTATCCTTCACCTCCTCTGACCTACTCTTATCCTTGAGCTCCTCTGACCTACTATTATACTTCACCTCCTCTGATCTACTCTTATCCTTGAGCTCCTCAACCCTACTCTTATCTTTGACCTCCTCTGACCTACTCTTATCCTTGACCTCCTATGACCTACTCTTATCCTTCACCTCCTCTGACCTACTCTTCTCCTTGAGCACCACTGACCTACTCTTATCCTTCACCACTTCTGACCTACTGCTATCCTTCACCTCCTCTGACCTTCTTTTTTCCATGACCTCTACTGACCTACTCATATCCTTCACCTCCTCTGACCTACTTTTATCCTTGAGATCCTCTGACTTACTCTTATCCTTCACCTCTTCTGACCTACAGTTATCCTTGAACTCCTCTGACCTACTCTTATCCTTCTCCTCCTCTAACCAACTCTTATCCTTTTCCACCTCTGACCTACTCTTATCCTTCACCTCCTCTGACCTACTCTTATCCTTGAGTTCCTCTGGCCTACTCTTATCCTTGACCTCCTCTGACTTACACTTACCCTTGACCTCCTTTGACCTACTCATATCCTTCACCTCCTCTGACCTACACTTAGAATTGAGCTCCTCTGATTTACTCTTATCCTTCACTCCTCTGACCTACTGTTATCCTTGACCTTCTCTGACCTTCTCTTATCCTTGACCTCCTCTGACCTACTTTTATCCTTGAGCTCTTCTGACCTACTCTAATCGTTGACCTTTTCTGACCTACTCTTATCCTTGAGATCGTCTGACCTACACTTAACCTTGACTTCCTCTGACCTACTGTTATCCTTCACCTGCTCTGACCTACTCTTATCCTTGAGCTCCTCTGACTTACTCTAATCCTTCACCTCCTCTGACCTACTGTTATCCTTGACCTCCTCTGACCTTCTCTTATCCTTCGCCTCCTCTGACCTACTCTTATTCTTCACATCCTCTGACCTACTTTTATCCTTGAGGTCTTCTGACCTACTCTTATCCTTGATCTCCTCAGACCTACTCTTATCCTTCACCTCCTCTGACCTACTTTTATCCTTCACCTCCTCTAAATTACCCTTATCCTTGAGCTCCTCTGACCTATTGTTATCCTTCACCTCCTCTAACCTACCCTTATCCTTGAGCTCCTCTGACCTACTCCTATCCGTCACCTTCTCTGACCTACTCTTATCCTTGAGCTCCTCTGACAACTCTTATCCTTTATCTCCTCTGACTTGCTCTTATCCTTCACCTCCTCTGACCTGCTCTTATCCTTGAGCTCCTCTGACTTACTCTTATACTTCACCTCCTCTGACCTACTCTTATCCTTCACCTTCTCTGACCCACTCTTATCCTTGAGCACCTCTGACCTACTCTTATCCTTCAGCTCCTCTGACCTACTGTTATCCTTCACTGTTATCCTTCACCTATTATGACCTTCTCTTATCCTTGACCTCCTCTGACCTACACTTATCCTTCACCTCCTCTGACCTACTGTTATCCTTGAGCTCTTCTGACCTACCCTTATCCTTGATCTCCTCTGACCTACTTTTATCCTTCACCTCCTCTGACCTACTCTTATCCTTTTCCTCATCTGACCTACTCTTATCCTTTTCCACCTGTGACCTACTCTTATCCGTCACCTCCTCTGACTTACTGTTATCCTTGAGGTCCTCTGACCTACGCTTATCCTTGACCTCCTCTGACCTACACATAACCTTGACCTCCTTTGACCTACTCATATCTTTCCCCTCCTCTGACCTACACTTTGCCCTGAGCTCCTCTGATTTACTCTAATCCTTCACCTCCTCTGACCTACTGTTATCCTTGACATCCTCCGACCTTCTCTTATCCTTGACCTCCTCTGACCTTCTCTTGTCCATGACCTCCTCTGGCCTACTCTTATTCTTCACCACCTATGACCTACTTTTATCCTTGAGTTCTTCTAAACTACTCTTATCCTTGATCTCCTCAGACCTACTCTTTCCTTCACCTCCTCTGACCAACTGTTATCCTTTACCTCCTCTAACCTACCCTTATCCTTGAGCTCCTCTGACCAACTCTTATCCTTCACCTCCTCTGACCTACTCTTATCCTTGAGCTCCTCTGACCTACTCTTATACTTCACCTCCTCTGACCTACACTTATCCTTGAGCTCCTCTGACCTACTCTTATCCTTGACCTCCTCTGACCTACTCTTATCCTTGAGCTCCTCTGACCTACATTTATCCTTGACATCCTCTGACCTACTCTTATCCTTCACCTCCTCTGACCTACTCTTATCCTTGAGCACCTCTGACCTACTCTTATCCTTCACCTCCTCTGACCTACTCTTATCCTTGTGCACCTCTGACCTACTGTTATCCTTTACCTCCTCTGACCTTCTTTTCTCCTTGACCTCCTCTGACCTACTCTTAACCTTCTCCTCCTCTGACCTACTCCTATCTGTGAGCTCTTCTGACCTACTCTTATCCTTGATTTCCTCTGGCCTACTTTTATCCTTCACCTTCTCTGACCTACTGCTATCTTTCACCTTCTCTGACCTACAATTATCCTTGACCTCCTCTGACCTACTCTTATCCTTCACCTCCTCTGACCTACTGTTATCCTTGAGCTCCTCTGACCTACTCTTATCCTTGAGCTGCTCTGACCTACTCTTACCTTTCACCTGCTCTGTCCTACTCTTATCCTTGAGCTCCTCGGACCTACTATTATACTTCACCTCCTCTGATCTACTCTTATCCTTGAGCTCCTCATCCCTACTCTTATCCTTGACCTCCTCTGACCTACTCTTATCCTTGAGCTAATCTGACCTACTCTTATCCTTGACCTCCTCTGACCTACTCTTATCCTTCACCTTCTCTGACCTACTCTTATCATTGAGCTCCTCTGACCTACTCTTATCATTTTCCTCCTCTAACCTACACTTATCCTTTTCCACCTCTGACCTACTCTTATCCTTCACCTCCTCTGACCTACTCTAATCCTTGAGTTCCTCTGACCTACTCTTATCCTTGACCTCCTCTGACTTACACTTACCCTTGACCTCCTTTGACCTACTCATATCCTTCACCTCCTCTGACCTACACTTAGCCTTAAGCTCCTCTGATTTACTCTTATCCTTCACTCCTCTGACCTACTGTTATCCTTGACCTTCTCTGACTTTCTCTTATCCTTGACCTCCTCTGACCTACTTTTATCCTTGAGCTCTTCTGACATACTCTAATCCTTGACTTTTTTTGACCTACTCTTATCCTTGAGCTCTTCTGACCTACACTTAACCTTGACCTCCTCTGACCTACTCTTATCCTTCACCTCCTCTGACCTACTCTTATCCTTCACCTCCTCTGACCTACTGTTATCCTTGACCTCCTCTGACCTTCTCTTATCCTTGACCTCCTCTGACCTACTCTTATTCTTCACATCCTCTGACCTACTTTTATCCTTGAGTTCTTCTGACCTACTCTTATCCTTGAGCTCCTCTGACCAACTCTTATCCTTTATCTCCTCTGACTTACTCTTATCCTTCACCTCCTCTGACCTACTCTTACCCGTGAGCTCCTCTGACCTACTCTTATCCTTGAGCTCCTCTGACCTACTCCTATCCTTCACCTCCTCTGACCTACTCTTATCCTTGAGCTCCTCTGACCAACTCTTATCCTTCACCTCCTCTGACCTACTCTTATCCTTAAGCACCTCTGACCTACTCTTATCCTTCACCTCCTCTGACCTACTCTTATCCTTGTGCACCTCTGACCTACTGTTATCCTTCACCTCCTCTGACCTTCTTTTCTCCTTGACCTCCTCTGACCTACTCTTAACCTTCTCCTCCTCTGACCTACTCCTATCCGTGAGCTCTTCTGACCTACTCTTATCCTTGATTTCCTCTGGCCTACTTTTATCCTTCACCTTCTCTGACCTACTGCTATCTTTCACCTCCTCTGACCTACATTTATCCTTGACCTCCTCTAACCTACTCTTATCCTTCACCTCCTCTGACCTACTGTTATCCTTGAGCTCCTCTGACCTACTCTTATCCTTTTCCTCCTCTGACCTACTCTTATCCTTCACCTCTTCTTACCTACTCTTATCCTTGAGCTCCTCTGACCTACTCTTATCCTTCACCTGCTCTGTCCTACTGTTATCCTTGAGCTCCTCTGACCTACTATTATACTTCACCTCCTCTGATCTACTCTTATCCTTGAGCTCCTCAACCCTACTCTTATCCTTGACCTCCTCTGACCTACTCTTATCCTTGAGCTCCTCTGACCTACTCTTATCCTTGACCTCCTCTAACCTACTCTTATCCTTCACCTTCTCTGACCTACTCTTATCCTTGAGCACCTCTGACCTACTATTATCCTTCACCTCCTCTGACCTTCTCTTATCCTTGACCTCTTCTGACCTACTCTTATTCTTCACCTCCTCTGACCTACTTTTATCCTTGAGCTCTTCTGACCTTCTCTTATCCTTGATCTCTTCAGACCTACTCTTATCCTTCACCTCTTTGACCTACTGTCATCCTTCACCTCCGCTAACCTACCCTTATCCTTGAGCTCCTGTAACCTACTTTTATCCTTCACCTCCTCTGACCTACTCTTATCCTTGAGATCCTCTGACCTACTCTTATCCTTTATTGCCTCTGACCTACTCTTATCCTTCACCTCCTCTGACATACTCTTATCCTTGAGCTCCTCTGACCTACTCTTATACTTCACCTTCTCTGACCTACTCTTATCCTTCAGCTTCTCTGACCTGCTCTTATCCTTGACCTCCTCTATCCTACTCTTTTCCTTCAACACCTCTGACCTACTCTTATCCTTCACCTCCTCTGACCTACTCTTATACTTGACCTCCTCTGACCTACTCTTATCCTTGAGCTCCTCTGACCTTCTCTTATCCTTGACCTCCTCTGACTTACTCTTATCCTTCAGATCCTCTGACCTATTCTTATCCTTGCGCTCCTCTGACCTACTCTTATACTTGACCTCCTCTGACCTAGTCTTATCATTCACCTCCTCTGAACTACTCTTATCCTCGACCTCCTCTGATCTACTCTTATCCTTGACCTAATCTGACCTACTCTTATCCTTGAGATACTCTGACCTTCCTTTTTCCTTGACATCCTCTGACATACTCTTATCCTTCACCTCTTCTGACCTACTCTTATCCTTGAGCTCCACTGACGTACTCTTATCCTTGACCTCCTCTGACCTACTTTTATCCTTCACCTTCTCTGACCTACTCTTATTCTTGACCTCCTCTGACTTACTCTTATCCTTTCCTTCCTCTGACCTTCTCTTATCCTTCACCTCCTCTGACCTACTCTTATTCTTGAGCTTCTCTGACCTTCTCTTATCCTTCACCTCCTCTGACCTACTCTTATCCTTCACCTCCTCTGACCTATTCTTATCCTTGAATCTACTTGCATGGTAACTCTTAAAGCATGTTTACTGTAATATCACTTGCTATGATAAAGCTTCCACTTGAGCACCTCATATAATAGCATTGTATAAATTCTGTCTGTCTGTTAATGTTCATGTTGAATCCATGTTATTTGTTAAACTTCTATTATGTTTATTCTTATACTATTTTGTAATGGAGCTTTTCTCCCCGGGCCTCTGCTGAAAAAGGATATGTGGCCAGTCGGACTTTCCCTGTAAACAAATGTAAAATAAATAAATACATGTGGGGGGTGTTGTGTAGTATAGGTGGTGTTTGAGGTATGGTGTTTGTGTTGACAACCTTCTCAGTGCCAGATATACTGGCTTGTCAGGGAGAGAGCAATGACACTTGGTGCTTGATGTAATTGCACGTCTCACAAATTGTGTTTCAAGGTGGTAGTAGTACAGGATTGTCTGTGTACATGAGACAGTTGCTACACTGTCTCAGGATGCCCATATCAACCAGACTGGCAGAAGAAAACATAAGAAATTGTCCACCCATATTTGTCAGACTCTGAGGGAGAGAGGCCATTCAGAGCTAAGGGGGTAAGGGGTGGAAGGTCTAAGAAGAGTACTACTAGGTGATCACACAAGTGTGACTGAGGGTAGATGTGTAGCTGGAATACCTCACAATGAGTTAAAAACAGTACAGCTGCAGTGCCTGATGTGCAAACAAGGCCAAACCAGCTCAAATGCGGGGTTTAAATACCACAAACTAATAGAAGATTCTAGTAACACAGAAATGTATCTTCTTTTGAATTTTAGATCACTGCTAAGTTTTCTGAGTTAGAGTTTGTGAGGTGAATGTGCCCAAGATTCCTGTGTTTTTCTTATTTTTCATGTCTGTCATGATTTTCCATGCTGTCTCCTGCATTTTAAATTTGCTTTTAAATGTATTCTTCTTTGGACATTTTATTTCACTATGCATTCCTCTAAATAAAGCAGTTTGTATCCACATTTTTTGAATGCCTGTGCAGTACCATGTTGGGCATAAAATATTATGGTGTAAACAAACCATTTACTAACAGATGTTTGTTTGTATTATGATTCCAGTTTCTTTTATTACTTTTATACTAGCAATATCAGAATTATTAATTATCTCCTTGGTTGGTTTCTAATCTGATCTGCAATTTGGACTCTTTGGCTATAATATCCAGTTTTCACTGCATAACTAAATTCCATTTTGGTACTGGGGCTAACATTTTGAACTTCTTGGCTCTTCACCCATTTTCTGATTCAATTAGTATTTATTTATTTATTTGACATTTGTATAAATGCCAGTACAGTACCAGTACATACATTAGTACGCACTGGTACTGTACTGGTATTTATGATCTCATGTGTACAGTGATGACTGGGCTGTGTCCTTCATTTTTTTTAACGCTGCTTCAACTTTTTAGCTTTGTTTTACCATCATATTGTAGGTTCTGTTAAACGAAATGCTCTTTGTAAATTGACTTTTGCTCTGCAATGTTCGTCTTTTGGTCATTTATTTGAAACGTTTGGTATATGTCTGTTGTCGAGCTTGTGTTTGAGTACCTTTATGTCCAGCTCTAGGCAGTGCGACTTTTCTTTGAATACGTACTACAGACATGCTGATTGTCAGTTATATATTGTTTCATTCAAATATTGACTTATTTGGTCCAACTTTCTAAACACCATTTCCAGTGAAGTCATTTTAATTGCAAGCATATCTTAATGTTTTAAGTATTTTTCTTTTTTTTACTTTAACATTTATATCCCTGACTATGGTTTTGTTATACTGACTCCAGTTATTTATAATTTTTACCTTTGGAGCCGTCCTGTTTGTTGGCTGCATGTTTCCTATGTGGCTAAGTGACTTTATATGCAACAGCCATAGGGCTTCAGTATAAACCATTTCATGGATCCTTATGATTCCTAGTTTTTAATATTGATTCAGCACTTTTGTAGGACATTCAGCTATAACTATTTTTAATATGCCTTTTTGGCTTTTACTTTTAAGAGAGTACATTTATTACTCATCTTTATACTATTTCATAAACTTGTTCATTTCAAGTAAAGGTTTTGGATGAATCAGTGACATTTATGTAAAAGATTCTATAATAAAATAAAATTTCAAATGAGATATTAAACTGAGATCCCACCTGCTTGAGTAAGTGGTATCTCAGCTGGATGCTAATATCTCATTACACGTAAAGAAACAATAGTAGGGGAAGTTCCTTAGTGCTCCGACCGAAATACCCCCTAGTAGTATAAACATCCCCTTGAGTGCCCCCCTTGAAGAGAGGTACTAACCTAGTGGAACGAAGCGAGTTGGCCTGCTCATCTAAGATTAGGTATAATATATGCTAATTCGGCAGCCAAGACTTTAGACAGATGTCCCCAATTTTCCGAGTCTTTGTTCCTGATTCTCTTTCTCCAGAGTTAACCTCGGAAAAATACTTGCGCAGTCTCCCACCTATCCCGGACCACCTCTCACTAAGTGTAATAAATGGACAAATTGTGGAGCCTCTTATTATAAAAATCAGGGACAAAACAAAAGTAATGAGGGGATA
This sequence comes from Protopterus annectens, assembly GCF_019279795.1. Classification (NCBI taxonomy): domain Eukaryota; kingdom Metazoa; phylum Chordata; order Ceratodontiformes; family Protopteridae; genus Protopterus; species Protopterus annectens. Next base: position 42,146,796 of record NC_056749.1, read on the forward strand.
AAGGCCCCAAATCAATGACAGATTTTAAATATTATAATGGTCTATCTGCTGTTGTACCTTCCTGTCTCCCTCCATTTTGACCCTTTTACCCACAGTGCACTACTTATTACCTGCACTGGTGTCTCGCACCACAACTTAACTGATTGCTGAGTGCCACAGAGACTTGATAACCAAGTTCACTATTTTCCCACAAAGTTATCACTGCCACATAATAGCCCTACCTACAAACATTAATCCCTAAAAGAGAGTGTCTGCCCAACTAGACTTAACTGCCTGCTCTAGCCTTATCTGAACTGACTGACTGTTGTTGGCATTCTTATCTCCTCCTTCCCAGTGTAGCCCTGCTCCATTCGCCCTCGCTCATGCTCAGGCTCACTCCACTCCCCTACCCTGCTCCCATTCCCACCCACTCCCACATCAGTTACATTTATTCTCATCCATTTCTTGCCACACCCCCTTTGCCCCTCCCCACCCATCATATTCTATCCAATCACATCCACTCTCTTATTTTCCTCTGCCATTTCCTCATTCTATTTTATGCTGCCTTGACTCCTACTACTCAGACTACCATACCTTACCTAGCTAATACTATACTCCACATTACTTAATACTAATCACGCCCTCCTTTTTGATCCTCCTCTTACCTTCAATCACAACATGCTGCCATATATACTCCTGTCAATACCACTGCTTACTCTTTTCACACTAACCACATCCTACCATACTCCTCTACCTGACTCGCACACCAGTCCCACGTTTCCACTCTCATAATCACATAACCATACACCTTACTCCTTCCCTATACTATCCTCTTTTCTCGCATCACCTCATACAACTTTTCAAACACAATCTCTCTCCTAAACTCACCTATCTCCCTAAACTCTAATACAAATTCTTCCACATCATCTTAGATATACCCCCCTTTTGCCCTATTCTTACCCTACTTCTTGCAGGAGACATTCATCCTAACCCCAGTCCTACTGCCAACTCTTCTCACCCCTCAAGAGCACCTATTTCCACCTCCACACATACTCCCAGTCTATCTCAAACTACCTCTTCTGCACGGCACCTTAAAATCATAGCTCTCAACATCTGTAGTACAGTAAATAATGTCCCCGAACTACACTCCTGGATAACATTACACTCCCCAGATATCATCTCCATCTGCAAAGCATGGCTAAAGCCACACATTTCAAATAAAGAAATCCTTCCTTCTGGCTACAATATCTTCCACCAAGACAGACTAACAAAAAAATGTGGAGGGGTAGCTATCCTCTACTCAGAAAACCTCTCTATCCATCCCCTTCCTTACTCCCCCCAGTTTTCATCCTGCCAAAATTCTCATAGTAAACTGCAGCCTAAATGATCAAAAAAATTTGCTATCGCTGCTATCTCCCGGTAACAATATCCCTATACTTGAACTCCTTCTAGCCTGGATCTCACAAACCATCTCCTATGAAACCATTATTGTAGGGAATGTCAGTATTGACTGGAATATTCTCACCACCAACTCCCCCCAGTGCTAGCATTAATCTATATGGCTTCTCCCAACTCATAAGCTCCCCAACCTGTATTAATCAACAATCAAATATCAGCTCCACTCTAGACTGGATACTTATCTCCCACCCCGACCATTATCATAATTCCTCCATCCTCCCTGACACACTTAGTCATCATCACCCCACCTCTATACAGTGTCACCTGTCCCAACCCTCACAAACACACACATATAGGGACTGTCGCAATCTATCCAACTTCAACCCTGATATATTTAATCAAACACTCTCATCAATAAATTGGTCTTTTATCCAGCACCCCCCCCCCTTGAAGAAGCTGTTCTCAAATTCAGTAACATCTTCCTTAATACTCCCAACTCCCTGGCCCCTTTTAAATGAGTTGGAGTTAAATCCAACTATGCTCCATGGTTGAGCAAAGAAACTCTCTCCCTCATGGGGAAGACAGACAAAGTGTGGAAAACCTGGAATAAACTCAAAACCCCCTCCAGCTTCCAGCACTATAGGGAACTTCGAAACACAACAAAAAAGCAAATCAACCTTGACAAAATAAAATTTTACCTTAATCCTCAGAGTAGCCCCCACTCCAACCCCAAAAAATTCTGGAACACCATTAATAAGCTCCTACACCCTGGAAACCCTACTCCTCCAAACCCCTCCCCACATAACTCCCCTCTCGAAACTGCCACTTTTCTAAACTCCTTCTTCATAGACTCCATACAACACTAATCAAACCTAACACAAATACCAACCAGGACACCCCTCCCACTCCCTTCCGCCAAACCACCTTCTCAATAAAGCCAGGATCCACATCTTTTATCAGGTCTCTACTCTATAAACTTAAACCTGGCTCCTGTTCAGCTGACAACCTGCCTCTTTTATACCTCAAACTTGCAGCCCCCTCTATTGCCTATCCAGTCTCTATACTTATTAGTTGGTCAATTCAGGAAAACATGGTCCCTCACATCTGGAAAAGTCCTATATTATACCCCTACATAAAGGTGGTAACTCCACTGACTCCTGAAACTTCAGGCCTATTGCTATTCTATACCCTATCTCAAAGATTCTTCACAAACAACTCATTGCACATCTCATTCAGGAAAATCTCTTCACCTCAACCCAACATGGTTTCCACCCTCATCATAGCACAACTGCTGCACTTCTGTCCTTTACCAACACTGTATCCACATCTCTGAATAATAACATACTAGTCCTCCCTCTTCCTGGACCTCTCTAAAGCCTTTGACACTGTATCTCACAACCTCCTTCTCTCCAAACTTGCTTCCTTCAACATCTCTCCCTCCACTCTTAACTGGTTCTCTTCATAGCTGAGCAACAGAGCTCAGTCTGTCAAGTGGACGTCTGCTACTTCTGCTTTCCTTCCCATTCAAACTGACACCCCCCCCCCCAAGGCTCCATCCTGGGTCCCCGACTATTTAACATTTTTACTAATGATCTTTTCCAATCCTGCCCTTACTCAAAACTCATACAATATGCAGACGACTCTACCATCATCTCTATCTCTGACAATCTATCCCACCTACATACCCTCACTCAAGACACACTACACTCTGTCAAAAGACGGCTCACAACTAACCAACTCCTGCTTAACCCCAATAAAACTAAACTTCTTCTCTTCCTCCCCAAACCTCTCCAGCACCTCAAATCTTCCTTCTCAGTCTCCTCACTAAACAACACAACTATTCAGGCTGAGTCTCACACTCAACTTCTTGGGGTACTCATAGATGATGAACTAAGCTGCATCAAAAGGACCCACCAGAAATTAGGATTGCTCTACAGAAATAAAAAAATCCTCACACAAGAATCTGTTATCCCTTGCTCAGGCCTACCTTTTACCTACCCTGTTATATGCTACCCCTATCTTTACTAACCTCCAAAAAACTTTGGTAATGAAACTCGAACATGCATATAACAAAATAGCTAGATCTGCCACTAACCTCTCCTATAACTCTCACCACTGTCTCTCCTTAAAAAAACTCCACTGGCTAGAATTCCATAATCAACTCCTTCTGCCTCAACTTCACCTGACACATGCCATCCTATACCATCCTTTACCAACCCCTAACTTGTCCTTCACTAGCAACTCTCATCTCCCCTTATGTCCCTAATTCAGAGCATTGTAGCTCTGACCAACACCTCCTCCAAATTTCCAAACCCAATAAATCCATAGGAAAAAGTCTTTATAGTCACACAGTCTCAACTTCCTGGAACAAACTCCCTCTATATATCACATCATACCAAAACTCTCCCAATTTCAAACTTGCCCTAAAAGAATATCTACTCAACTCCTGGACTTGCCACTGTAATGATCCTACCTGTAGCAATTTCTCCCCCACCTTATGCTCCCTCTCAACCACTTTCTCTAACCTTCACACAGCTTATATTCTCCTGCTTGCATGTTTTTCTTCTATTTTCAGTAACTAGCACATTTTGCAATCCTAATTTCCTTTATTACATAAATCTCACCTATATACTTTGTCAAGTTCTCTGTCCATTCACTATTTCCCTACTAGAGCCCACTCTATACCTAAACGTTTCCTACTTCTCACCTTGCCTTTCCACATTCATGAACTTCCCTCCTTCTGTACTCTGCTCCTGTACAACATGTCAATCTATGTATCGTGTCTGCTTCAAAATTTGTATAAGATGAAACACATATTACATGTATGCTTAAATGCATATTTCATTGTAACAAATTTAATTTTGTATTCAGAGCTCTTCTCCTCGGGTCTCTGCTGAAAAAGGGCATCTACCCAGCCTGATTAACCCGGTTAACAAATGGCAAATTAATGAATAAAAATATTGCTCTTATCAACTTAGAAAATTGCTAGAATAAAAGGTTTTGTATTAGCATACATTTTCTAAAAGATGTGAAGTCTGAAAGTCAAATATCAATCTTTATTTAGTAAGTAAGTAACACACTTCTCAAGTATCTGGATTTTTGCAGAATGTCCAGATTTTTGCCTGATATTTTTGGTCTGTTCCTTATAAAAGTATTGGTTTTCTGGCAAATCACTGAAGATTGAAGTCACTAAATAATGAGTTTCAAATTTCATATCCTTCTAAAAATGCATCCTAACCCAAATACTGTTATTCTAGCAACTTTATATGTTTATAACAGCAATATTTAAAATTTGACCCTATTTTTGGCTTTGCTGCCCCCATTATTTTAGACTTTGGCCATATCTCTTGCACTAAGAGGTTGAGCAGTGTGCTTCCAACATGACTGCAACTGTTTCGTCATAGTTACTAAACCTTCTTCTGATAAACTAGTAGGATTCAGTATTATAGCCCAAAATTTTTATTTATTTATTTTACATTTGTTGACCGGGATAGTCCGACTGGATATATGTCCATTTTCAGCAGAGTCCCGGGGAGAAAAGCTCCGACAGGGTTAACAATGACAGGTAGTTACAGAGACAAGTTGACAATTTACATAATATACAAGGAAAACAATTTTACAATAGCAGATACAATTGGTTAGAGTTCAATATATTAGAGATGATTAGTAACTAGTAGAGTAATAAAAGAAATGGCCTAGTCTTTAGCTAATATTTCTTATTCTAGATTGACCTCGAAGGTTAAATTGCTCTTAGGACTGCTGTGTTTGGGGAGAGTAGAGTTAGTCTGGGTTTGTGCAAGGACAAAGCCAGTGAGATTTATGGTGGATTTTTTAGTTCTTTTTTTAATTGAGCTAGTGATGGTAACATCGTGAGGTTATTGGGAAGGGAGTTCCAAACCTTGCCAATGATATTAGCATAGAGTGTGTCACTGCCTTGGTTGTAGGACTTGGTTGTTTATACTAAGAGTTTGTTTGATGAGCGAAGTGAAGTTAGATTGGTGTAAGGGGTCAGTATGTTTTTTAGAGCAGGGGTTTTCTCAGGATGTTTCAATATTTTAAAGGCTTCTATGAGTTGGTACTCCTGGAGAAGATTTGGAAGTTCTACCCAGTCAAGGTTTTTCAGGTTAATACAATGGTGTGTTCTATAGGGTAAGCCAGTAATAAATCTAGCAATGTGGTTGTAACAGGATGAGAGTCTGTTAAGGTCGGATTTGTTGAGGTTTGTGAGGACAGGGGAGGCATATAGTAGGGTGGATAGGAGGTGTGAGCAGGCAGTGGCTATTCTAGCAGCTGGAGTTAGGTAGGTTTTTATCCTATATAATGACCCGAGTTTTTTGTTAACTGTTTTAATAGTTTGACTGATGTGGACATCAAAATGAAGTTTATTGTCAATGTTTACCCCTAGTAGTTTAGCATTGGTATCAGGTGAGATAATGGTTCCATTATTGGATTGGATAGTGAATTGTGTGATAGGCGTTTTGTTAGTTGGGTGGTGAGATAATGGTCCCATTATTGGATTGTATAGTGAATTGTGTGATGGGCGTTTTGTTAGTTGGGAGGTCAGATAATGGTTCCATTATTGGATTGAATAGTGAATTGTGTGATGGGCGTTTTGTTAGCTGGGAGGTGAGATAATGGTTCCATTATTGGATTGGATAGTGAATTGTGTGACGGGCGTTTTGTTAGTTGGGAGGTGTGATAATGGTTCCATTATTGGATTGTTTAGTGAATTGTGTGATGGGCGTTTTGTTAGTTGGGAGGTGAGATAATGGTTCCATTATTGGATTGGATAGTGAATTGTGTGATGGGCGTTTTGTTAGTTGGGAGGTGAGATAATGGTTCCATTATTGGATTGTTTAGTGAATTGTGTGACAGGCGTTTTGTTAGTTGGGAGGTGAGATAATGGTTCCATTATTGGATTGGATAGTGAATTGTGTGATGGGCGTTTTGTTAGTTGGGAGGTGAGATAATGGTTCCATTATTGGATTGTGTAGTGAATTGTGTGATGGGTGTTTTGTTAGTTGGGAGGTGAGATAATGGTTCCATTATTGGATTGTATAGTGAATTGTGTGATGGGTGTTTTGTTATTTGGGAGGTGAGATAATGGTACCATTACTGGATTGTATAGTGAATTGTGTGATGGGTGTTTTGTTAGTTGGGAGGTGAGATAATGGTTCCATTATTGGATTGTATAGTGAATTGTGTGATAGGTGTTTTGTTAGTTGGGAGGTGAGATAATGGTTCCATTATTGGATTGGATAGTGAATTGTGTGATGGGTGTTTTGTTAGTTGGGAGGTGAGATAATGGTTCCATTATTGGATTGGATAGTGAATTGTGTGATGGGCGTTTTGTTAGTTGGGAGGTGAGATAATGGTTCCATTATTGGATTGGATAGTGAATTGTGTGATGGGCGTTTTGTTAGTTGGGAGGTGAGATAATGGTTCCATTATTGGATTGGATAGTGAATTGTGTGATAGGCGTTTTGTTAGTTGGGTGGTGAGATAATGGTTCCATTATTGGATTGGATAGTGAATTGTGTGATAAGCATTTTGTTAGCTGGGAGGTGAGATAATGGTTCCATTATTGGATTGGATAGTGAATTGTGTGATAGGTGTTTTGTTAGTTGGGAGGTGAGATAATGGTTCCATTATTGGATTGTATAGTGAATTGTGTGATGGGTGTTTTGTTAGTTGGGAGGCGAGATAATGGTTCCATTATTGGATTGGATAGTGAATTGTGTGATGGGCGTTTTGTTAGTTGGGAGGTGAGATAATGGTTCCATTATTGGATTGGATAGTGAATTGTGTGATGGGTGTTTTGTTAGTTGGGAGGCGAGATAATGGTTCCATTATTGGATTGGATAGTGAATTGTGTGATGGGCGTTTTGTTAGTTGGGAGGTGAGATAATGGTTCCATTATTGGATTGGATAGTGAATTGTGTGATGGGTGTTTTGTTAGTTGGGAGGTGAGATAATGGTTCCATTATTGGACTGGATAGTGAATTGTGTGATGGGCGTTTTGTTAGTTGGGAGGTGTGATAATGGTTCCATTATTGGACTGGATAGTGAATTGTGTGATAGGTGTTTTGTTAGTTGGGAGGTGAGATAATGGTTCCATTATTGGATTGGATAGTGAATTGTGTGATAAGCATTTTGTTAGCTGGGAGGTGAGATAATGGTTCCATTATTGGATTGGATAGTGAATTGTGTGATGGGCGTTGTGTTAGCTGGGAGGTGAGATAATGGTTCCATTATTGGATTGGATAGTGAATTGTGTGATGGGCGTTTTGTTAGTTGGGAGGTGAGATAATGGTCCCATTATTGGATTGGATAGTGAATTGTGTGATGGGCGTTTTGTTAGTTGGGAGGTGAGATAATGGTTCCATTATTGGATTGGATAGTGAATTGTGTGATGGGCGTTTTGTTAGTTGGGAGGTGAGATAATGGTTCCATTATTGGATTGGATAGTGAATTGTGTGATGGGCGTTTTGTTAGTTGGGAGGTGAGATAATGGTTCCATTATTGGATTGGATAGTGAATTGTGTGATGGGCGTTTTGTTAGTTGGGAGGTGAGATAATGGTTCCATTATTGGATTGGATAGTGAATTGTGTGATGGGTGTTTTGTTAGTTGGGAGGTGAGATAATGGTTCCATTATTGGATTGGATAGTGAATTGTGTGATGGGCGTTTTGTTAGTTGGGAGGTGAGATAATGGTTCCATTATTGGATTGTTTAGTGAATTGTGTGATGGGTGTTTTGTTAGTTGGGAGGTGAGATAATGGTTCCATTATTGGATTGTATAGTGAATTGTGTGATGGGCGTTTTGTTAGTTGGGAGGTGAGATAATGGTTCCATTATTGGATTGGATAGTGAATTGTGTGATGGGTGTTTTGTTAGTTGGGAGGTGAGATAATGGTTCCATTATTGGATTGGATAGTGAATTGTGTGATGGGTGTTTTGTTAGTTGGGAGGTGAGATAATGGTTCCATTATTGGATTGTATAGTGAATTGTGTGATAGGCGTTTTGTTAGTTGGGAGGTGAGATAATGGTTCCATTATTGGATTGGATAGTGAATTGTGTGATGGGCATTTTGTTAGTTGGGAGGTGAGATAATGGTTCCATTATTGGATTGGATAGTGAATTGTGTGATGGGTGTTTTGTTAGTTGGGAGGTGAGATAATGGTTCCATTATTGGATTGTGTAGTGAATTGTGTGATGGGTGTTTTGTTAGTTGGGAGGTGAGATAATGGTTCCATTATTGGATTGTATAGTGAATTGTGTGATGGGTGTTTTGTTATTTGGGAGGTGAGATAATGGTACCATTACTGGATTGTATAGTGAATTGTGTGATGGGTGTTTTGTTAGTTGGGAGGTGAGATAATGGTTCCATTATTGGATTGGATAGTGAATTGTGTGATGGGCGTTTTGTTAGTTGGGAGGTGAGATAATGGTTCCATTATTGGACTGGATAGTGACTTGTGTGATGGGCGTTGTGTTAGTTGGGAGGTGAGATAATGGTCCCATTATTGGATTGTTTAGTGAATTGTGTGATGGGTGTTTTGTTAGTTGGGAGGTGAGATAATGGTTCCATTATTGGATTGGATAGTGAATTGTGTGATGGGCGTTTTGTTAGTTGGGAGGTGAGATAATGGTTCCATTATTGGATTGAATAGTGAATTGTGTGATGGGCGTTTTGTTAGCTGGGAGGTGAGATAATGGTTCCATTATTGGATTGTATAGTGAATTGTGTGATGGGCGTTTTGTTAGTTGGGAGGTGAGATAATGGTTCCATTATTGGATTGGATAGTGAATTGTGTGATAGGCGTTTTGTTAGTTGGGTGGTGAGATAATGGTTCCATTATTGGATTGGATAGTGAATTGTGTGATAAGCATTTTGTTAGCTGGGAGGTGAGATAATGGTTCCATTATTGGATTGGATAGTGAATTGTGTGATGGGAGTTGTGTTAGCTGGGAGGTGAGATAATGGTTCCATTATTGGATTGGATAGTGAATTGTGTGATGGGCGTTTTGTTAGTTGGGAGGTGAGATAATGGTTCCATTATTGGATTGGATAGTGAATTGTGTGATGGGCGTTTTGTTAGTTGGGAGGTGAGATAATGGTTCCATTATTGGATTGGATAGTGAATTGTGTGATGGGCGTTTTGTTAGTTGGGAGGTGAGATAATGGTTCCATTATTGGATTGTATAGTGAATTGTGTGATGGGTGTTTTGTTAGTTGGGAGGCGAGATAATGGTTCCATTATTGGATTGGATAGTGAATTGTGTGATGGACGTTTTGTTAGTTGGGAGGTGAGATAATGGTTCCATTATTGGATTGGATAGTGAATTGTGTGATGGTCGTTTTGTTAGTTGGGAGGTGAGATAATGGTACCATTATTGGATTGGATAGTGAATTGTGTGATGGGCGTTTTGTTAGTTCGGAGGTGAGATAATGGTTCCATTATTGGACTGGATAGTGAATTGTGTGATGGGCGTTTTGTTAGTTGGGAGGTGAGATAATGGTTCCATTATTGGATTGGATAGTGAATTGTGTGATGGGCGTTTTGTTAGTTGGGAGGTGAGATAATGGTTCCATTATTGGATTGTATAGTGAATTGTGTGATAGGCGTTTTGTTAGTTCGGAGGTGAGATAATGGTTCCATTATTGGATTGGATAGTGAATTGTGTGATGGGCGTTTTGTTAGTTGGGAGGTGAGATAATGGTTCCATTATTGGATTGGATAGTGAATTGTGTGATAGGTGTTGTGTTAGTTGGGAGGTGAGATAATGGTTCCATTATTGGATTGGATAGTGAATTGTGTGATGGGCGTTTTGTTAGTTGGGAGGTGAGATAATGGTTCCATTATTGGATTGGATAGTGAATTGTGTGATAGGTGTTTTGTTAGTTGGGAGGTGAGATAATGGTTCCATTATTGGATTGGATAGTGAATTGTGTGATGGGTGTTTTGTTACTTGGGAGGTGAGATAATGGTTCCATTATTGGATTGGATAGTGAATTGTGTGATGGGTGTTTTGTTAGCTGGGAGGTGAGATAATGGTTCCATTATTGGATTGTATAGCGAATTGTGTGATAGGCGTTTTGTTAGTTGGGAGGTGAGATAATGGTTCCATTATTGGATTGGATATTGAATTGTGTGATGGGCGTTTTGTTAGTTGGGAGGTGAGATAATGGTCCCATTATTGGATTGTATAGTGAATTGTGTGATGGGCGTTGTGTTAGTTGGGAGGTGAGATAATAGTTCCATTATTGGACTGGATAGTGAATTGTGTGATGGGCGTTTTGTTAGTTGGGAGGTGAGATAATGGTTCCATTATTGGATTGTATAGTGAATTGTGTGATAGGTGTTTTGTTAGTTGGGAGGGGAGATAATGGTTCCATTATTGGATTGGATAGTGAATTGTGTGATAGGCGTTGTGTTAGTTGGGAGGTGAGATAATGGTTCCATTATTGGATTGGATAGTGAATTGTGTGATGGGCGTTTTGTTAGTTTGGAGGTGAGATAATGGTTCCATTATTGGATTGGATAGTGAATTGTGTGATAGGCGTTGTGTTAGTTGGGAGGTGAGATAATGGTTCCATTATTGGATTGGATAGTGAATTGTGTGATGGGCGTTTTGTTAGTTGGGAGGTGAGATAATGGTTCCATTATTGGATTGGATAGTGAATTGTGTGATGGGTGTTGTGTTAGTTGGGAGGTGAGATAATGGTTCCATTGCTGGATTGTATAGTGAATTGTGTGATAGGCGTTGTGTTAGTTGGGAGGTGTGATAATGGTTCCATTATTGGATTGGATAGTGAATTGTGTGATGGGCGTTTTGTTAGTTGGGAGGTGAGATAATGGTTCCATTATTGGATTGGATAGTGAATTGTGTGATGGGCGTTTTGTTAGTTGGGAGGTGAGATAATGGTTCCATTATTGGACTGGATAGTGAATTGTGTGATGGGTGTTGTGTTAGTTGGGAGGTGAGATAATGGTTCCATTATTGGATTGGATAGTGAATTGTGTGATAGGCGTTTTGTTAGTTGGGAGGTGAGATAATGGTTCCATTATTGGATTGGATAGTGAATTGTGTGATGGGCGTTTTGTTAGTTGGGAGGTGAGATAATGGTTCCATTATTGGATTGGATAGTGAATTGTGTGATGGGCGTTTTCTTAGTTGGGAGGTGAGATAATGGTTCCATTATTGGATTGAATAGTGAATTGTGTGATGGGTGTTTTGTTAGTTGGGAGGTGAGATAATGGTTCCATTATTGGATTGGATAGTGAATTGTGTGATGGGTGTTTTGTTAGTTGGGAGGTGAGATAATGGTTCCATTATTGGACTGGATAGTGAATTGTGTGATGGGCGTTTTGTTAGTTGGGAGGTGTGATAATGGTTCCATTATTGGATTGGATAGTGAATTGTGTGATGGGCGTTTTGTTAGTTGGGAGGTGAGATAATGGTTCCATTATTGGATTGGATAGTGAATTGTGTGATGGGTGTTTTGTTAGTTGGGAGGTGAGATAATGGTTCCATTATTGGATTGTATAGTGAATTGTGTGATGGGTGTTTTGTTAGTTGGGAGGTGAGATAATGGTACCATTACTGGATTGTATAGTGAATTGTGTGATGGGTGTTTTGTTAGTTGGGAGGTGAGATAATGGTTCCATTATTGGATTGGATAGTGAATTGTGTGATGGGCGTTTTGTTAGTTGGGAGGTGAGATAATGGTTCCATTATTGGATTGGATAGTGAATTGTGTGATGGGTGTTTTGTTAGTTGGGAGGTGAGATAATGGTTCCATTATTGGACTGGATAGTGAATTGTGTGATGGGCGTTTTGTTAGTTGGGAGGTGTGATAATGGTTCCATTATTGGATTGGATAGTGAATTGTGTGATGGGCATTTTGTTAGTTGGGAGGTGAGATAATGGTTCCATTATTGGATTGGATAGTGAATTGTGTGATGGGCGTTTTGTTAGTTGGGAGGTGAGATAATGGTTCCATTATTGGATTGGATAGTGAATTGTGTGATAGGAGTTTTGTTAGCTGGGAGGTGAGATAATGGTTCCATTATTGGATTGGATAGTGAATTGTGTGATGGGTGTTTTGTTAGCTGGGAGGTGTGATAATGGTTCCATTATTGGACTGGATAGTGAATTGTGTGATGGGCGTTTTGTTAGTTGGGAGGTGTGATAATGGTTCCATTATTGGATTGGATAGTGAATTGTGTGATGGGCGTTTTGTTAGTTGGGAGGTGAGATAATGGTTCCATTATTGGATTGGATAGTGAATTGTGTGATGGGCGTTTTGTTAGTTGGGAGGTGAGATAATGGTTCCATTATTGGATTGGATAGTGAATTGTGTGATGGGTTTGTTAGTTGGGAGGTGAGATAATGGTTCCATTATTGGATTGGATAGTGAATTGTGTGACAGGCGTTTTGTTAGTTGGGAGGTGAGATAATGGTTCCATTATTGGATTGTATAGTGAATTGTGTGATAGGTGTTTTGTTAGTTGGGAGGTGAGATAATGGTTCCATTATTGGATTGGATAGTGAATTGTGTGATGGGCGTTTTGTTGGGAGGTGAGATAATGGTTCCATTATTGGATTGTATAGTGAATTGTGTGATGGGCGTTTTGTTAGTTGGGAGGTGAGATAATGGTTCCATTATTGGATTGGATAGTGAATTGTGTGACAGGCGTTTTGTTAGTTGGGAGGTGAGATAATGGTTCCATTATTGGATTGGATAGTGAATTGTGTGATGGGTGTTTTGTTAGTTGGGAGGTGAGATAATGGTTCCATTATTGGATTGGATAGTGAATTGTGTGATGGGCGTTTTGTTGGAAGGTGAGATAATGGTTCCATTATTGGATTGTATAGTGAATTGTGTGATGGGCGTTTTGTTAGTTGGGAGGTGAGATAATGGTTCCATTATTGGATTGGATAGTGAATTGTGTGACAGGCGTTTTGTTAGTTGGGAGGTGAGATAATGGTTCCATTATTGGATTGGATAGTGAATTGTGTGATGGGTGTTTTGTTAGTTGGGAGGTGAGATAATGGTTCCATTATTGGATTGGATAGTGAATTGTGTGATGGGCGTTTTGTTGGGAGGTGAGATAATGGTTCCATTATTGGATTGTATAGTGAATTGTGTGATGGGTGTTTTGTTAGTTGGGAGGTGTGATAATGGTTCCATTATTGGATTGGATAGTGAATTGTGTGATAGGCGTTTTGTTAGTTGGGAGGTGAGATAATGGTTCCATTATTGGATTGGATAGTGAATTGTGTGATGGGCGTTTTGTTAGTTGGGAGGTGAGATAATGGTTCCATTATTGGATTGTATAGTGAATTGTGTGATGGGTGTTGTGTTAGTTGGGAGGTGAGATAATGGTTCCATTATTGGATTGTATAGTGAATTGTGTGATGGGTGTTTTGTTAGTTGGGAGGTGAGATAATGGTTCCATTATTGGACTGGATAGTGAATTGTGTGATGGGCGTTTTGTTAGTTTGGAGGTGAGATAATGGTTCCATTATTGGATTGGATAGTGAATTGTGTGATGGGCGTTTTGTTAGCTGGGAGGTGAGATAATGGTTCCATTATTGGATTGGATAGTGAATTGTGTGATGGGCGTTTTGTTAGTTGGGAGGTGAGATAATGGTTCCATTATTGGATTGAATAGTGAATTGTGTGATAGGGGTTTTGTTAGCTGGGAGGTGACATAATGGTTCCATTATTGGATTGGATAGTGAATTGTGTGATAGGAGTTTTGTTAGCTGGGAGGTGAGATAATGGTTCCATTATTGGATTGGATAGTGAATTGTGTGATGGGCGTTTTGTTAGTTGGGAGGTGAGATAATGGTTCCATTATTGGATTGTTTAGTGAATTGTGTGATGGGTGTTGTGTTAGTTGGGAGGTGAGATAATGGTTCCATTATTGGATTGTATAGTGAATTGTGTGATGGGTGTTTTGTTAGTTGGGAGGTGAGATAATGGTTCCATTATTGGACTGGATAGTGAATTGTGTGATGGGCGTTTTGTTAGTTTGGAGGTGAGATAATGGTTCCATTATTGGATTGGATAGTGAATTGTGTGATGGGCGTTTTGTTAGCTGGGAGGTGAGATAATGGTTCCATTATTGGATTGGATAGTGAATTGTGTGATGGGCGTTTTGTTAGTTGGGAGGTGAGATAATGGTTCCATTATTGGATTGAATAGTGAATTGTGTGATAGGGGTTTTGTTAGCTGGGAGGTGACATAATGGTTCCATTATTGGATTGGATAGTGAATTGTGTGATAGGAGTTTTGTTAGCTGGGAGGTGAGATAATGGTTCCATTATTGGATTGGATAGTGAATTGTGTGATGGGTGTTTTGTTAGCTGGGAGGTGACATAATGGTTCCATTATTGGATTGGATAGTGAATTGTGTGATGGGCGTTTTGTTAGTTGGGAGGTGAGATAATGGTTCCATTATTGGATTGTTTAGTGAATTGTGTGATAGGCGTTTTGTTAGTTGGGAGGTGAGATAATGGTTCCATTATTGGATTGGATAGTGAATTGTGTGATGGGCGTTGTGTTAGTTGGGAGGTGAGATAATGGTCCCATTATTGGATTGGATAGTGAATTGTGTGATAGGTGTTGTGTTAGTTGGGAGGTAAGATAATGGTTCCATTATTGGATTGGATAGTGAATTGTGTGATGGGCGTTTTGTTAGTTGGGAGGTGAGATAATGGTTCCATTATTGGATTGAATAGTGAATTGTGTGATGGGCGTTTTGTTAGTTGGGAGGTGACATAATGGTTCCATTACTGGATTGGATAGTGAATTGTGTGATGGGCGTTTTGTTAGTTGGGAGGTGAGATAATGGTTCCATTATTGGATTGGATAGTGAATTGTGTGATGGGCGTTGTGTTAGTTGGGAGGTGACATAATGGTTCCATTATTGGATTGGATAGTGAATTGTGTGATAGGAGTTTTGTTAGTTGGGAGGTGAGATAATGGTTCCATTATTGGATTGGATAGTGAATTGTGTGATGGGCGTTTTGTTAGTTGGGAGGTGAGATAATGGTTCCATTATTGGATTGGATAGTGAATTGTGTGATGGGCGTTGTGTTAGTTGGGAGGTGACATAATGGTTCCATTATTGGATTGGATAGTGAATTGTGTGATAGGAGTTTTGTTAGTTGGGAGGTGAGATAATGGTTCCATTATTGAATTGTGTAGTGAATTGTGTGATAGGTGTTGTGTTAGTTGGGAGGTAAGATAATGGTTCCATTATTGGATTGGATAGTGAATTGTGTGATGGGCGTTTTGTTAGTTTGGAGGTGAGATAATGGTTCCATTATTGGATTGGATAGTGAATTGTGTGATAGGCATTTTGTTAGTTGGGAGGTGAGATAATGGTTCCATTATTGGATTGGATAGTGAATTGTGTGATAGGTGTTTTGTTAGTTGGGAGGTGAGATAATGGTTCCATTATTGGATTGGATAGTGAATTGTGTGATGGACGTTTTGTTAGTTGGGAGGTGAGATAATGGTTCCATTATTGGATTGGATAGTGAATTGTGTGATGGGCGTTTTGTTAGTTGGGAGGTGAGATAATGGTTCCATTATTGGATTGTATAGTGAATTGTGTGATGGGTGTTTTGTTAGTTGGGAGGCGAGATAATGGTTCCATTATTGGATTGGATAGTGAATTGTGTGATGGGCGTTGTGTTAGTTGGGAGGTGAGATAATGGTTCCATTATTGGACTGGATAGTGAATTGTGTGATGGACGTTTTGTTAGTTGGGAGGTGAGATAATGGTTCCATTATTGGATTGTATAGTGAATTGTGTGATGGGCGTTTTGTTAGTTGGGAGGTGAGATAATGGTTCCATTATTGGATTGGATAGTGAATTGTGTGATAGGAGTTTTGTTAGTTGGGAGGTGAGATAATGGTTCCATTATTGGATTGTATAGTGAATTGTGTGATGGGCGTTTTGTTAGTTGGGAGGTGAGATAATGGTTCCATTATTGGATTGGATAGTGAATTGTGTGATGGGTGTTTTGTTAGCTGGGAGGTGAGATAATGGTTCCATTATTGGATTGGATAGTGAATTGTGTGATGGGTGTTTTGTTAGTTGGGAGGTGAGATAATGGTTCCATTATTGGATTGGATAGTGAATTGTGTGATGGGTGTTTTGTTAGTTGGGAGGTGTGATAATGGTTCCATTATTGGATTGGATAGTGAATTGTGTGATAGGTGTTTTGTTAGTTGGGAGGTGAGATAATGGTTCCATTATTGGATTGGATAGTGAATTGTGTGATGGGCGTTTTGCTAGTTGGGTAGAAGAGAAGTAATTTGGTTTTCTTTGGGTTTAGGATGGGTTGATGGTCAGTGAGCCAATTTTCAACTATGGTAAAGCTGTGTTGGGTAGTTGTTAGAAGGTTATCTAGGATGGGGTTGGAATATATGAGAGTTGAGTCATCTGCATATTGGATGCAGGTGGCTTCAGGGATAACTGAATGGAGGTCATTTATGAATATTGAGAAGAGAAGAGGTCCTAATATGGACCCCTGAGGAACACCGATGGTGTTGGGTAGCAGGCAGGAGAGCTTATTTTGCCACATAACTGCCTGTTGTCTGTCTGAGAGATAGGCATGAAACCAGTTATGGGCTAGTGTGTCTGGATGAAGGGTTTTCAAAGTTTGGAGGAGTAGTTGGTGGTTTACCATGTCGAAGGCTTTTGACATGTCCAGGAAGAGGGCCGAGGATATATGTTTGTTTTTTCGGTTAATGTTTATTTTTTCAGTAAAAGAGAGGAGGGCAGTGGTCGTGCTATGATGGGGTCTGAATCCATGTTGGGAGTCGGTTAATAGTTTGTTCTGGATGAGATAGGACATTAATTGGTTATGCACACACTTTTCCATGATTTTGGCAAGTGGTGATAGTATGGCTATTGGTCTATAGTTTGAGAGTTCAGTGGATGTGCCTCCTTTATGGAGAGGTATGATGTAGGATATTTTCCATATTGCTGGGATTGTGGTCTCAGTAATAGTCCTGTTAATTAAGATCGAGATAGGGTAGGCTACGACATCCACAGCTATTTGCAGATATCCAGCTGGGAGAAGATCAGCTGAAAGGGTAGTTGGCTTTAGCTTTTTCAATAGGGATCGAATAAAGGAGGTGGATATGGGTTGGAGGTTAAAAGACAGTAGAGAGTTGCATGTGGTCTTTTTTGGAGTGATAGAGGGAGCAGGTAGTTGGTTAGCTAAGGACTGTATGGTTTCGGTGAAGAAGGTATTAAAGTTGTTGGCTACTTCTTCTTGGTTCTTATCAGAAAGAGTTCCTGGGGTAGGAGTGGTGGATTTACCTGGTTGGAGAAGTTTGTTTAAACCTGCCCAGAATTTTTGAGGGTTGTTTTGGTGCTTTTGTTGCAGATGGTGAAAGTATTTTTTTTTTATCTAGTGTGGTGACCTTTTTAGTTTCGTTTCTTATTTGCTGGAAGTTGATACGATCTAGGGGTAACTTGGTAGTACACCATTTGGCCCATGCTTTGTCTCTATTAGTTATTTTGGATTTAGTCTCTGTGGTTAGCCAGGGTGCTATTTGTGTTTTGATTCTAGATGTCCGTTTGGGAGCATGAGAGTCAAGTATGGTAAGGAATGTATTGTTAAAGTATGAGACTGCATCAGCTAGGGGAAGGAATTTTAGTTTTGACCAGTCACAGTATTTGAGTTCCATGTTAAATTTTATTGGGTCAAAGTTTTTATTGTTTCTGATGGTTCTATAGACCGGCATATTAACACAATTGTTTTTTTCTTTCATAATATATGTGAGCATATGATCACTAAGATCATTGGGGAGAGTCCCAGATGTATATTTTTGGGGGTGTCCCTTGATGAGTACCCAGTCTCGTATACTCTCTTTTTGTTTAGTAGTTCCTAGTCTGGAGGTGGAGGATACGATCGGAGAGAAACCGTGGAGATTTAAAGAAGTAGGGTTGGACTGTGTGGAGCATTGGTTCCAGTCAATGTTAACATCACCCAGGACAATAGTTTCTTGGGGGTAGTTGTTATCTATCCAATTTAAGATGACCTCTAAAGTTTCAATATTGTTCCCAGGGGGTATATCGATCACTATTAGATTTACGCTTTTTTGTTTGTTAAGTTGGAGTTTTGCTTACCATATACTTCTAATATGGTATATAAAATATATATGTATGGCTACCAAATATACATCAAAGTCTAGAAGATTTAGGATTTTGCTTGGAAGTGTTTGAACAGGCATTTTTATACCCCAAGCAGACTCCATTTTTTTCAGGTGGATTGTAGATGCTGGTGTGATGGGAAATAAAAAGGGTAATTGTGATCATATTTTTTGGGAGTTTAATGAGTTGGCAGACTTTAAAAACTGCCTGCAGACTACTTTGCCAGCAATACTGGGTGAGCAAATAGATATAACAAAGGAAATGATTTTTGAGCTGTGATACAGGCTCTGAATTCCTTAGACATGGCAAGGCCTTGCCGAGTTTAATTCTGGTGGCTGCCAAAAAAGCAGTTACTAGAAAATGGAAATTAGAGTCTAAACCAACCATATTAGAAGTATATGGTAAGCATCTATATTAAATTGTCGACAGCTCACAATGTCGACTCTGAAATGTTTGACACCGAAATGTCGAACTACGATAATAGCGAACTGCCATATACCCCATTTCTTTCCAACGGAAAGAAATCAGTTGGCCGTTCTCTGACACCTGCCATTTCTCTGAGTGTAGTGTGATCTTGGAGTTAGAATATATAGTTAGTTTATGTGTGCCGTTGTTGTTTGGCCAACCAATTTCTTTCCATTGGAAAGAAATTGGGTATATGGCCGTTCACTTTTTTCATAGTTCAACATTTTGGTGTCGAACATTTCAGAGTTGACATTGTGAGCTGCAAACATTTTAATATAGACCCTATGGTAACAGATGTAAAAGAACTGGAAGTGGGATTTTTAGAAAAGTGTATGTCAAATTACATATGAAAAATGGGAATTGTTGGAACAATACATGCGGAATAATATTTTGGAAGAGGAATGAGGTTTAAGAGAAGGCAGGAATTAAATGAGCTATGAAATGCTTGACTGATAATGGCTGTATAGAAGATTATATGTGATATATAAGGTTTGCAACTGAAAATATGTCAATATGGTTTCTTTTAATTTATATAACTATGATTGAAATGTCATAAGTGATAATTCAATATTTTTTAAGAATACTTGATGTGTAGAACATCTCAGTGTAGAACAAGGTGGAAAATAGAAAATGTAAGATTTTAATGAAGAATTAATGAGGTACAGAAGTGCTTTGCTGCACAAAGACAGGGGGCTCATGTGATGCAATGGGGGGCATTTTCAATGAAAAGGGTCAGCTACCAAGAAGGTGTCTTTGGAACATAGCTCTGAACCTTCCATCTGCAACCTGAGGAACAAATGAGGAAAATGTGGAACACTTACTAACAGCCTACTAATAACTTCAACTAGAAAGCTCATAAGATATTTAAAATGTGTTACTTACTTATAAGATGCTCTTTTGAAGAATTAATATGATTCTGTAAATCATATGATTTATCCTACACATCTGTTAAAATATTCCTAATACAGAATGTGTGAGAGGCCTTTCTGATGTCAACAAGGAGCAACATGAACTGGATTCAAACTGAGGAACATTCATGCTCATGAGGTACACTCGAGAGGTATGCCCTGCAAAACCCTAGTTGTAATTTTGCAGTAGCACTTGGTTGTGAATGTTGACAATGTCCACTGGTTGCATATGTTGTAGCAAACCCCACTGAGCTGCCAGACTCAGCTAATCAGGGACAAATCCAGAAATAATCAGGGACACTTTTAAAACAGGAATACTATTAATGTGTGACACTGACAGTGTAAAAAAATGTGAAATAATTGTTCCACTTTTAACCATCGAAATTTCAAAACATTGAAGTTCAGATCATCAAGACCAGAACATCGAATTTTGAAACATCGAATGTTACAAGTGTAACCAAAAAAAAAAAAAAAAACATTTTAACAATTGTATGCCCCCCTGCACCCCCCATGTGGGGGGGGGGCTGCACCCCCACACCCCCCTACTTTAATATTCCAACTCCGAGACCACATTATAGTGGAGTAAAGGGAAATCTCCCATTTAGCGCTATATGCAGAAGCGCTAAACGGGATATTTTCCGTACCCTATCTGTAGTGCCATCACACAGATGGCACATAGACACACACAGTATGCAGGGCATCTTGGTGCCCTGCAAAAACACAAACATTCTCCCACCTACACTTACCTTTTTCTTCCCTTTCAAACCTTCGATGTTTCAAAATTCGATGTTCTGGTCTTGATGATCTGAACTTCGATGTTTTGAAATTTCGATGCTTAGAAGTGGAACCGAAATAATATGCATTTTCTAAAGTAATAGCTCTCAACCGTGCATCTCCAAAATGAGGAACACTAGCACACATAAAGTGGAACAAATGGACAAAATGTGGAACATATCCTAACAGCTTAATAACAGCTTCAGCTAGGAAGGGCATGTTGGTTTTACTGATAAAAAAGATGTTTTAATAAATTAATATTGCTCTTTTCCATTTACTTCTGATATCAGTTAAAAAATTCCTAAGACTGAATGTATGACAGACCCTTTCAATGTGGAACTTCGAGGAACACGATCTTTTTTAACATCCTAAACATACCTATCAACTTCTTAGAGGAAGAAATCTGGACAAAGCCATAAATAATGGGGGGAGGCCTAAAATAGGGACACCGTTTAAATATTGCTCTTACAAACTTAGAAAGTTGACAGAATGACAGATTTTACATTAGCATGGGTTTTCTGAAGGATATGAAGTCTGAAACTCAAATGTCTGTCATTATTTTCTGACTTCACTCACCGATTTTCAAGAAAAACACACAATTTTATGAAAAAAAATGATAGAAATATGTTGCAAAATCTGGACAGTCTGCAAATATCTGTACAGCTGAGAGGTATGTGTTCCTGTAATAAGGTACACCTGCATGGTATGTTCTGAAGTAATAAAGGCGTGTACCACCGAGACCCCCCCCCCTTTTACACCGGAGCTAAACTATTGCATAGAGCCCACCACCGAACGCAATGTTAGTCTCCTCCCCATACGAGTGCACCAATCGCACTCCTCGCTGCTATGAGTAGCAGGGAAAGACGACGCACGAACAGCGCCGTCACGGAACTCCACACTGGTAACGCCTTAAAGGTGGTACGGTGGGCGTGTCACCAGGGAACGTGTCCCATGATTGGTTCGTGATTTATGCCAGGCTCGCGAAGCTGTCAGTTTGTAGTATTTCAGCTTGTCCCTGCAAAGCTGGCTTGTTCAGATGCAAAGGCTGCAGCAGGCGCACTGCAACTGTCTATACACCATCAGCCTCTTCCACTGGATCAATAATCACTGAAGAAAAGCAGGAGAGTTTGGCACTGCAGCTTTTGTGAGCCACTCAGGTAAGGAAAAGTGAGGATGGTAGTATGGAGGTATGCGGTGCATTCCGCCGCCTCACTGGGGAGTGAGCTAATGCTGCTCTCCATTACTAAACTGCACACTGGAGGCAAGCCGAAAGCCTAACGGTGCTCTGCATTACCAGACTGCACACTGGAGGCATGCCGTATGCCTAACGGTGCTCTGCATTACCAGCCCGCACACTGGAGGCATGCCGTATGCATACCGGTGGTCTGCATTACCAGCCCGCACACTGGAGGCATGCCGTATGCATACCGGTGGTCTGCATTACCAGCCTGCACACTGGAGGCGGTCAGTTTGCTGCTGAGGTGCTGACTGACCGCTGTGCAGGTACTGTTTACTGAGTAGGATCCGCTTTGAGAAAATATTCTGCCTGCAGTGGGCAGCCTTTGTCGAAGCAGGTGTTTATTCTCCCATACAAGCCCCGGTTTTTATCATTGGGCAACTTATTTTGATGGTGAGCCTCTGATGGGTTATAGTAGGGTTGCAATGTTTTTCGTCCGATATATATTTAAGGATGTTTACATGGGAATATCACAAAACACGGTATACCATCGCATTGCAAGTAGCTCGTTTGAGCTACGATTGTTGCTTACCACTTAAGGTATATTTTACTTTTTCCCTTGTTTGCCACCCCCCCCCCCCCAAGAAAAGACTTCCTCTTTCCCCCATTTTGATTTCTTAACTTGTAGAGACATGTATTTCAGATTTCGTCTGAATGCCACATTAACTTTTTTATTTATTGCAAATAAATTTAATTACAAACTGAATTAAATGGTCTTGTTAGGACACTTCCGTCTGGAATTTAACATCTTTTCGTATCCCAATGTTGCCGCACCAGTTGCAGTGTTGTGTCACATTTCTAAATGCCTGCTGACCTGCCGTATGTATAAACGTTTATTCTATAGATCTTTTCTCAGTATCCAGTTTTTTTCATTTTTATGAGAGCAGTATTTTGTAGTAGCAAGTTGTCTGTAAAGACTTTAAGGGTCCTGCAATGTAAATCACTGTTCAGCACTTGTTTTTGGATATATGTTTGTTAAACTCAAGAGCATGATATAATATTAATAACAAAAAGAAGAAAATACAGTGAGTTGATTTTAAATGTTTTTGAGAGGTTCAAAGTGTAAAATATATTTTAGAAGGCATGCACGTACAATTAATGTAATCTGATTCTGTTTTCAGATTTGTTATT
Source organism: Protopterus annectens (assembly GCF_019279795.1). Classification (NCBI taxonomy): domain Eukaryota; kingdom Metazoa; phylum Chordata; order Ceratodontiformes; family Protopteridae; genus Protopterus; species Protopterus annectens. Next base: position 42,169,881 of record NC_056749.1, read on the forward strand.
TTATAAAGACGTTTTTCACACCTTAGATTGACTTATTTATGTATTTCTTATTCCGTAGTTTTCATGAAAACAGAAGAATCTGAATGTCTTGCTGAAGCTGGAAATGCACCAAGTAACACAAAACAGTGTTTATTCTGGTGCATTGTGCTCCGCACTGCTGTCTCACCCAAGCAGACCCTGCTGAGGTCGTGAAGCTCCTGTATAGCTGGACAACTATTTTGCCAACTAAATTACTGGCATTATTTATTTGCAGTATTCTGTAGTGAGCATCTTTTATGTGTTTGCATATTCCACTGCTGTAAAAGAAACTGTTGCATGGTTTCATTTGAAAAGGATCGCCCCTGTATTGCCTAACTCATGGCTCTGGCAGTCAGCACCGGCTGTAAAATATCTGCTGAGGAACATGCTTTTCCAGAGATAATTGAACTGAATGTAGGAGGGCAAGTATATATAACCCGATATTCCACTCTGGTAAGCATTCCTGGATCCTTACTTTGGGAAATGTTCAGTCAGAAAAAAGTTAAGGCTTTAGCCCGTGACAGCAAGGGAAGGTTTTTTGTGGACCGGGATGGGTTTTTATTCCGTTACATCCTAGACTACATGCGAGATCAGCAACTGGTGTTGCCAGATCATTTCCCTGAAAGAAGCCGGTTGCTGCGTGAAGCAGATTATTTCATCCTCCCAGAGCTAGTAAAACTGTTGGCACCGAAGATCAGCAAACAAAATTCAATAGGAGAAGATCCATGTCAGAGTGATCCAGAGGAAACATCTCCAAGTCTGGACACATTTCGCAGCATTTCTTTGCCTGGAGTTGGTATATCTGCTACAAGTGCCCCAGGAACCAATTTAGAAATAAGAAGGTCTGGGTTCATTACTGTAGGATACCGAGGTTCTTATACTCTTGGCAGAGAGAGCCACACAGATGCCAAATTCAGAAGAGTGGCACGTATCATGGTGTGTGGCAAGACATCACTTGCCAAGGAAGTCTTCGGTGATACACTGAATGAGAGTAGAGATCCTGATCGCCCACCAGAAAGGTATACTTCCAGGTATTACCTGAAGTTCACATTTTTGGAGCAAGCCTTTGATAAACTCTCAGATGCTGGTTTTCACATGGTTGCCTGTAATTCTACTGGCACATGTGCTTTTGCACATGAACAGACGGATGATAAGATCTGGACCTCTTACACGGAGTATGTTTTTTACCGTGAGTGAATGCTTAGCAACTCTAAGCGCTGCTCTGCACTTCCAACATGGCTGTATTTAGAAACAGACCCTTTTTGACTGATCCTATTGCTGTTTTGTCACTCTAATTTATAGTTGTAAACTGTGATTTAGTGCTCTGATACTTTCAGCCTTGTTAATACTCTGCCTCCAGTGGATATAGAATGCCATATAAAATGGAACAATCTCAGTTCTATAAAAATGATGCTTATTGTTGATAAATTGACATACAGGAGTTTTGCTATATTTAACTTACTCCTGTTTGAGTTTCATAGATTTTTTAACAGTTTCAGAAAAGTGTTGCATAACTGTATGACTTATAGCAAAAATCTTTTATTTCCATGCACATTACAATTTGCTAAGACAATTAAATGTGCACCCCTACTTTTTCTCCTGTGATCTTCCTTTTCTGCGTGTATTCCTTCATTTGTTTGTAAAGTCAGTAGTAAATACAGAGACATGCAACAGTTCACAGACTGTGTTCACATGCTGTTTTGTTTTTCCTTTAAGCTAAACATCTGTTACTGGGTTTTAAATTAACACTACCTTTTTCTCTGGGTAACTTTGGTGGAGTGTGTGAGGGTGTCACTGCAGTACTGCAGCAAGTCAAACCTTGCTATAGTCCTTTAGTAAGAACCATTTTTGAACAAATCAATGAATACATGAACATCTGTATTTTCAATCCTAAAACCAGTAAACCAGTACCTGGTACTTGCAGCTCATAAAAGTAAGATGGCTTGCAATTTTATGAATGTGCAAAGTAGGTAGGTTGCTTAAGGCTGCATGTCATTTGTAGTAAAGCCTGACAAATTGGTAATTGCAAATAAATGATTGTTAACATTTTCGTAGTCTGTTATGTGCACATTAAAAGTTGATGGCGGTTTCTTGGAAGGGCCTGCCCTGATAAACGAACTGCTGCATGAACTCCTACTGCTGTTTCTATGATTTCTTAGATTGAAGTTCAGCTCTATTATTATTATTATTATTATTATTAGTATTATTATATGAAATATAGCTAATTTGACGTGTTTAGTTTATTTTGTTTATATGTGTGAGATTTGTTAATTTAGATGCACTGCTGTTGATTTCACATGCATTTCTGACACGCATCTTCAGTGTGATTGCTGCAAATTGGCAGAAATCCATGGTACAGTAGAACTCAGAAAAGGGAATTGTCAAAAGTATATGGATAAAAAGGGGAAACTGGATAGTCTGAGTATCCAACCAGTAGTGTTTTACCTCTGTTTAATGACATGTCACTTATCTTTCCTTTACTTACTTAGAGAAAACAATACAATTTGCCTGGGTTGTGAGTCACGTATACAACTGATGTACATGTAGGACTAATAAGGTTGTGGGTCACATACACAGCTGATGTACATGTAGGACTAATAAGGTTCACGTACACAGCTGATGTACATGTAAGACTAATAAGGTTGTGGGTCACATACACAGCCGATGTACATGTAGGACTAATAAGGTTGTGGGTCACGTATACAGCTGATTTACATGTAGGACTAATAAGGTTCACCTATACAGCTGATGTACATGTAGGACTAATAAGGTTCACATAAACAGCTGATGTACATGTAGGACTAATAAGGTTCACGTACACAGCTGATGTATATGTAGGACTAATAAGGTTCACGTACACAGCTGATGTACATGTAGGACTAATAAGGTTGTGGGTCACGTACACAGCTGATGTACATGTAGGACTAATAAGGTTGTGGGTCACGTACACAGCTGATGTACATGTAGGACTAATAAGGTTGTGGCTCACGTAAACAGCTGATATACATGTAGGACTAATAAGGTTGTGGGTCACGTGCACAGCTGATGTACATGTAGGACTAATAAGGTTCACGTACACAGCTGATGTACATGTAGGACTAATAAGGTTGTGGGTCACGTACACAGCTGATGTACATGTAGGACTAATAAGGTTCACGTACATAGGACTAATAAGGTTCACGTACACAGCGGATGTACATGTAGGACTAATAAGGTTCACATACACAGCTGATGTACATGTAGGACTAATAAGGTTCACGTACACAGCTGATGTACATGTAGGACTAATAAGGTTGTGGGTCACGTACACAGCTGATGTACATGTAGGACTAATAAGGTTCACATACACAGCTGATGTACATGTAGGACTAATAAGGTTCACGTACACAGCTGATGTACATGTAGGACTAATAAGGTTGTGGGTCACGTACACAGCTGATGTACATGTAGGACTAATAAGGTTCACGTAC